>NC_092378.1:17463902-17764140 GCF_030028105.1 Mobula birostris
GCCTGTTCATGGACCTTTTAAACACTGTTATTGTATCTGCTTCTACCACTTCTCCTGTTCTAGGCACTTGCCATCCTCTGCATAAAAAATTGCCTTGTAAATAAAATCATAGAGCAATATAGAATCTGGAGGCACTTGAAAAGTTCCATCATCTCTGTCTTTGAAGCATCTTAAATATCAGCTGGGAAGATAGAAGAACCAACGTCAGTGTGCTAAATGAAGCAAAAACAACAAGTATTGAAGCCTACGTCATCAAGAACCAACTAAGATGGAGCGGTCATGCTGTTTGGATGAAAGACGAACATCTGCCGAAACAAATATTCTACTCCCAGCTTAAAGAAGGCAAACGTAAAAGAGGTGGACAACAGAAGAGATTCAAAGACATTTTAAAAGCCAACATGAAGAAATGTAACATCGACATCAACAATTGGGAAACCAATGCCAAGCACAGGAAACTCTGGCAAGCCATTATCCAAAAAGGAACAGCAACTTTCGAAGCCAACAGATGTGCAGAATTAGAAGAAAAGATTAGAAAATGGAAAGAGAAGCAGCAACAACCAAAGCCCGATCTGCCATCTGGAACTACCTGTCCTGAATGCGGAAGAACTTTCAAAGCCAAGATTGGACTCATAAGCCACTTGAGAGCCCATAAGTAGATCAACAGGACGAAGACCATCATCCTCGACCTCGAGGGATAGCCACGACGATGAATGGCCCAATGAGCCCATGCCAACCACAGTGCCCAGCAGCTGGTCCCAATTTCCAGCATTCAACTTACATCCCTTTAAGGCCTGTAGCTCCATGTACCTATCTAAGTGCTTCTTAAATGATACTATTGCACTGGCCTTAATACTGCTTTTGGCAATTTGTCTTATATAATTTGATGTTTTCAGAAGTTATCTACAATAAAACAAATTTAAAGATCTCAGTGACGTTTTAAAATAAACCTGATTGCCATTACAAAAAAAAAATCACTGCAGCTGATGGTTGTTACTTCAGTTGGAGCTTTGAAAAGCATGTTAATTTCATGCTGGAACACATAATTTTAATGAAACAGGGTGAATAAATGATATGACCCGAGGCCTAACTCCATGATAATTTCTTTACATGGCAACTTCAAAGAGAAACTAGCAAAGACAAGTACATTTGGTTTCTTGCTTTATTACAGGCTAAGTATGGCATGTAGCTAGCATGCAAAATAACTAGTACTTTAAACAGTCTTTTTCTAGCTGTACCATGTAGCTAACTGTACATCTATTCCACCAATTTTATGCCTAACCCTTTCCTTCATCCTCAGGCTAAAGCAGTGTTCAGAAACCTCTGCATTTTATCTCACTGAGCTGAATTTCTGATTTCATTTCTCCTCCATTATTAAGGACCCTGCAGAGAAATGTATACTTGCTTATATGTTCCAAACATGCAATATGTATTGTACTGTGTATTGAAATCTGCTTTCAAAATTTGATAATTTTGACTTCAATTCACTTCAAATTTCAGAAGTGGAGTATAATCTCCTTGAGGTACTATATTACAAATATAGGGTATGTGATCAAGGGCAAATTTTTACCTCATGTTAGTCCTAAGTCTATAAAACAGTTTATCCCAGCTCACATGGTTCAGAAATTCCTATTCATTGTTTTTACTTTACAGCAAAGATCTATGTTAATGCTCATCTATTCCACCCTCAGATCAACCAAAACTTTTAAGAGGACCACAACCTTGTCGCAGTGTTCGGAAGCTTTTTCACCTCAATGACCCAGAGAGCTATGTTGATTGGGGTCAGGGTCTTGTGGTTTAGCCCTTGGAAGGGTCAACCATGCCAAACAGGTCAAAAGGTAGAGGCAGACTAAGAGTGGTCCACCGATCATCCAGGTTGGGGGGGGTTAGCTCAGGACTAACACCCTGACTGGTAAAATAAAATTGTTACAGCAATAGTAATGAAGATTGCTTCCATACGGACAGAGATGGAGGACCTTCACTGCTGCCCTAAATCGGCGATGTAACGGGCAGTAGGTAAGTAAGGTCAACCAAAACTAATATCCGATTCTCTCCTGTAGCAGATGCTATCCATCTATCCGCCCTGACTTACAATGTCTTGTCCTTCAATATTTCAATGAAAAATTTCTTTCTTGTGAATAATCCCCTCACCTCTTTCTCTTTACCCACACAATCTTAAACTCATCAAGTATCCTGCTTGTCTGGCCTTATTGTTGCCCACATTTCATCTCATTCTCCTTTTGTCCTACATGTGAAACTTTCTTCAGTTTTCTAAGCCCTAACATCTAGAATTCTGTCTTGATTTCCTTTTGCTCTTTTAAAGTATCTTTAAATCCCATCTTGGATTTCATCTAATAACTTTTTCAGCTTGATATCAATATATTTATTATATCTGTTTTCATACATTAGAAATGCAAGTTGTTGTTCTCCCTCTCTCAGATCATAATCTGTGGGAGTAATCCTTTTCTTGTAGAAAAAATAGCTTTTGCTGACAATGTCTATAATTGATTTTGATGTGTGTCTGTGAAATCCTATGCTATTTTCTGAGCTTAAAAATGGAAATAGGACTCTTTCATATTCTTTTGGATAGCTGATGTAATACTACGCCATTACTTTAGTTTCATTAAAGCAAAATGTTAGATAACTATTGCATTGTTAAATAGTAGCTATTCTGTCATTATTTTTAAAAAATCATTTTAGATTAGATTAGATTATGAGGACACTCAGACCTCGTTTATTGTCATGCATTAAAAAATGATACAATGTTCCTCCGGTATGATATCACAGAAACACAAGGCAGACGAAGACTAAAACTGACAAAAAACACATAATTATAACATATAGTTACAACAGTGCAAAGCAATACCGTAATATGATAAGAGCAGACCATGGGCACGGTAAAAAAAAGGCTGTCTTATTGTTGGTGATTTATTAAGTCCAAAATAATTTTTTTTTTCCGAAGAAACGGCATTTAAACTGATCTGCCTTTGACAAATTGTTTAAATATCAAGGCTCTGAAGTTTTCTGATGCACAGCTCAGAGATTCTAAACCACAGCTGTTCTGAATTCCCTAGGTTATGTCAATGCTGTCAAGGACTGTGAATGTTTCTTCAAGTCCTGATATTCAAAAACATTCATAAAGTCTTAAAATCAATTAAAAAATTAAATTATTGAGAATTTGAAGAAAAATTAAAACACAATTAGTACTTTTAAACAGTCTTTCATTGCCTAGCCATTACAGTTATGCTGCTACCTGTGATGGCTGCTCAATTTTAAAAAAAAACTTAGCAGCTCCCTTTGTAACCCCCACCCCCTCTGTGACCATCCTATCCTCAAACTTGCTACTCAGACTCTCATTACATCCTACCACTTCTCCCAGGCCCCGTTGTTACAGGCACCATCCCTCAAGGACCTGATCTACGGATCTCCTTCTTCCTTAGTCCTGATCTTCAAACTTTATCCCCATCTTCTCCATCTTCCCTTGATTTCATGTGCCCGTCTCCATAAGATTTGAATTTCTGAGCAATCCATACTAGCATGAAACCCTCCCTCCTATGGCCATTTCTGCGCCATGGTATTTATTACTTTGATGGTCCTAATGAATAATGTTAATACCCTCTATAAAATACAAACAGGATTTATAAACTTCACAATTTTAGGGTCACAAAGCCTGGAAACAGACTATCTGACCCACCATATCCACACTGTATAGGCATCCATATGCATTACTCTCATCTTTGAGAACTTGGCTCATAACCTTCTATGAACATAGGAAATAGGAATTGGTGTAGGCCATCTGGCCCATCAAGCCTGCTCTGCCATTCAGTAAGATCATGGCTGATCTGGCCAAGGGCTCATCTCCACCTATCTGCCTTTTCCCCATAACCCTTAATTCCTCTACTATGCAACAATCTATCCAACCTATGCCTGAGTGACTTAAATATTCAAGTCAAGATATTTCTTAATAGCTCTCAGTAGTTCTACTTCTAATACTCTTTCCAAAAATGCATTCCAAGTACTCACAACTCTCTGGATGAAAAAGGTTCCCCTCAGATCTCCTCTAAACTTCTTACTCCTTATCCTGAATCTACTCCCTTGGGTTTTATTCACTGCTGAGAAGGGGAACTGTTTCCTCCAGTCTACTCCTCCATCTATACCCCTCATATAACCAACATAACATCGTCCACTTCAGGGAAAATAGATCTGATCTCTCCAGTCTCTCTTCATAACTGAAATGCTCCATCCCAGGCAACATCTTGGTTAATCTCCTCTGCACTCTCCAAAGCGATCAATTCTTTCCTATAGTGTGGTGACCAATCTGCATGCAGTATCCCAGATGAGACTTGACCAATGGTTCTTAAAGTTGAAGCATAAGATCCTTGCTCTTGTATTCAATGCCCTGACAAATAAGGCCAATATGGTGCACTTGGCAAACTGACATACAAAGATGCCGGAAACTAGAGAATGTGATCAGCTATCAATCATGTATGAATGGACTAGGGTAACTGGGTAACTTATGCAGAAGGAGGCCTTCATTGCGTACATAATATCGGAAGCTTTTGAGTGACTTAAGAGAAACATGGTTATGGAGTCAGATGCTCAGATCTAACTTCAGACTGATTCTCCCAACATATCCCTGGTAATGTTTCCTGTCCTTTACTGTGTTAACTGTACAGGGCCTGTTGAAAAGCCTACAGTGCATTAGCCTTGTTCACTCCAGAATTTATAGCAGTCACTAAGAGAGAAAAAAACATTGGTAGGCTACTGTGACTATTGGTTTATTTGTTTTGAAGGTGTTTTTGCCCTTTTCTTCTATCTAAATACCACATTCTATGTTAATTTTTTTAAAGTTCCATTTTAAATTACTATATTTTTAATAGGATTAAATTTCTGAAGGTAGTAAATAATTTGGGTTTGGCTGAGTGAACCCAAGGATACTCTAAGTATAGAAGATAAGAATATTATAAATGCAGAAGGAAAGTATAATGTTAAAAATATCCTAATGCAGAACAAAGCAAAGTGCACACCCAGAGTTAAAAGCAAACATATGGCCAAATTGTTCACTGGCTATCTCACAACTCAGATTGAGGAAAATAGTTTTACTTCATTATAGAAAATAATTGTCAGTAATGTAAATATACCATAGGTATCAATGTTAAAGGTTTCATCAAGTGTAGTCAAAATAGTACTTGTCGCACTTGAGAAGAAATGGTTTCAGCCAAGATGAGATTCTAAAAAAACATTGGATATCTTTTGTATTGGTAACCCTAGTAATTTCTAAGGTAGGGACACGTTCGGCACAACTTTGTGGGCCGAAGGGCCTGTATTGTGCTGTAGGTTTTCTATGTTTCTATCCATAGACTCAGGTGATCTCTCAGGATATAATCTTCAAGAATGCTCTATATATAATATGCTTGTTAAAGTTGGCACTAATGGAGTGAAAATGGATCATGTTTGGGCTGGAAGAAATGTGCTCCAAGGCCTTCCATGATTCTCAAGGCATTTTGTAGCAACTACATCTTTTCCTCCACAAGTTCTGCCATTGTGGAACAAGATGGAGATAGACGTGAAAGCACAGAGGAACATCTGGAGAAATTTCTGAAATGCCAGTTTGCTGCTGTTGTTACTGGAGGGAAGGCCTCAAAATCCCCAGCTTTGCCTGCTGTTGGCGACCAAGATTGAGGTCTAATCGTTGGGACAGAGATGGCGCTCAGTACTCTGTGTTGGAGAGCTGATCGGAGGCTCGAAGTTTTCAGATGACTCAGATTCGGACTGTGGTCGGGCATGGCAGGGAGAGTTTTTCCTTCCTTCTCCCATCTGTGTGAGATGTGGGACATTTGAGAGACTTTGAACTTTTTACTGTGCTCATGGACTTCTTCATCAAGTTATGGTATTGTTGCGCTGTTGTAACTATACGTTATAATTATGTGGTTTTGTTAGCTTTTTCAGTCTTGGTCTGTCCTGTGTTTTGTGATATCACACCAGAGGAAATATTATATTTGGCAAAAGAATAAATCAAGGAAGGTAGTGCACCCGTGGCTGACAAGAGAAATTAGGGATAGTATCAATTCCAAAGAAGAAGCATACAAGTTAGCCAGAGAAAGTGGCTCACCTGAGGACTGGGAGAAATTCAGAGTTCAGCAGAGGAGGACAAAGGGCTTAATTAGGAAGGGGAAAAAAGATTATGAGAGAAAACTGGCAAGGAACATAAAAATGGACTGTAAAAGCTTTTATAGATATGTAAAAAGGAAAAGACTGGTAAAGACAAATGTAGGTCCCCTGCAGACAGAAACAGGTGAATTGATTATGGGGAGCAAGGACATGGCAGACCAATTGAATAATTTGGTTCTGTCTTCACTAAGGAGGACATAAATAATCTTCCAGAAATAGTAGGGGACAGAGGGTCCAGTGAGATGGAGGAACTGAGCGAAATACATATTAGTAGGGAAGTGGTGTTAGGTAAATTGAAGGGATTGAAGGCAGATAAATCCCCAGGGCCAGATGGTCTGCATCCCAGGGTGCTTAAGGAAGTAGCCCAAGAAATAGTGGATGCATTAGTGATAATTTTTCAAAACTCATTAGATTCTAGACTAGTTCCTGAGGATTGGAGGGTGGCTAATGTAACTCCACTTTTTAGGAAGGGAGGGAGAGAGAAACCGGGGAATTATAGACCAGTTAGCCTAACGTCGGTGGTGGGGAAACTGCTGGAGTCAGTTATCAAGGATGTGATAACAGCACATTTGGAAAGCGGTGAAATGATCGGACAAAGTCAGCATGGATTTGTGAAAGGAAAATCATGTCTGACGAATCTCATAGAATTTTTTGAGGATGTAACTAGTAGAGTGGATAGGGGAGAACCAGTGGATGTGGTATATTTGGATTTTCAGAAGGCTTTTGACAAGGTCCCACACAGGAGATTAGTGTGCAAACTTAAAGCACATGGTATTGGGGGTAAGGTATTGGTGTGGGTGGAGAGTTGGTTAGCAGACAGGAAGCAAAGAGTGAGAATAAACGGGACCTTTTCAGAATGGCAGGTGGTGACTAGTGGGGTACCGCAAGGCTCAGTGCTGGGACCCCAGTTGTTTACAATATATATTAATGACTTGGATGAGGGAATTAAATGCAGCATCTCCAAGTTTGCGGATGACACGAAGCTGGGTGGCAGTGTTAGCTGTGAGGAGGATGCTAAGAGGATGCAGGGTGACTTGGATAGGTTGGGTGAGTGGGCAAATTCATGGCAGATGCAATTTAATGTGGATAAATGTGAAGTTATCCACTTTGGTGGCAAAAATAGGAAAACAGATTATTATCTGAATGGTGGCCGATTAGGAAAAGGGGAGGTGCAACGAGACCTGGGTGTCATTATACACCAGTTATTGAAAGTGGGCATGCAGGTACAGCAGGCGGTGAAAAAGGCGAATGGTATGCTGGCATTTATAGCAAGAGGATTCGAGTACAGGAGCAGGGAGGTACTACTGCAGTTGTACAAGGCCTTGGTGAGACCACACCTGGAGTATTGTGTGCAGTTTTGGTCCCCTAATCTGAGGAAAGACATCCTTGCCATAGAGGGAGTACAAAGAAGGTTCACCAGATTGATTCCTGGGATGGCAGGACTTTCATATGAAGAAAGACTGGATGAACTGGGCTTGTACTCATTGGAATTTAGAAGATTGAGGGGGGATCTGATTGAAACGTATAAGATCCTAAAGGGATTGGACAGGCTAGATGCAGGAAGATTGTTCCCGATGTTGGGGAAGTCCAGAACGAGGGGTGACAGTTTGAGGATAGAGGGAAAGCCTTTTAGGACCGAGATTAGGAAAAACTTCTTCACACAGAGAGTGGTGAATCTGTGGAATTCTCTGCCACAGGAAACAGTTGAGGCCAGTTCATTGGCTATATTTAAGAGGGAGTTAGATATGGCACTTGTGGCTACGGGGGTCAGGGGGTATGGAGGGAAGGCTGGGGCGGGGTTCTGAGTTGGATGATCAGCCATGATCATAATAAATGGCGGTGCAGGCTCGAAGGGCCGAATGGCCTACTCCTGCACCTATTTTCTATGTTTCTATGTTTCTATATATCATTTCTTAATGCATGCATTACTAAATGACAATAAAAGAGGACTGTGTGTCTTCATAATCATCATCATAAGATGAGCATATCAGGATGCCGTGCAGATCTAGAGAAGGGACAGAGGAAGAAGTGGTTGAAATCAAGCCTAGAGTCATCGAAACAAGCACTGGGAAATGAAGCATCAAGAAGCGGAGCACTGAGAGATGAAGCAGCTAGGTAGGATGGAGAAATGGGCCCAAGCATACCAATAAGCACCTTAACAGGCTTATCACCATGTACCATACAAAATCTGATGATTTTCAAGGTAATGAAAGCAAAAGCAAATCAGAATCCTGGAATATTTTACAAGAGATTCAATACAAAATGATCCACATTGTCCTAATGTAAGATGCATCATTTTGTCCACTTTTGTTCTTATCCAATCGATGGTGAGTGAGATTTAGAATTGACCTCTAGATTGATACCTAGGCTAGAGGTCTGCAGAAATTAAAATCACTGAAATTAAAATTTGTCTTGTCTTTAGAAAAGAGCAGTCCTTGAAGAGATTTAGCTGATTTTACCCTTAATTTACACTCAGTATCCATTTGTGCAGCAAGTATAGTTTTAGTGTGAACATACTATAATGTGCTGGATGAACTCCTGGCTGTATTGCCCTGATCCTCACCAGTTCATGGACCTTGTTTCTTTTTCATAAGTCACAAACTACTTTCTCAGGCATTTATTCTTGTAGAATTTCTCCCTTTTTTGTTCTGGCAGAAGTGAGGAAAGGAAGGGCAGAGGAAATAGGAGCAGGGGGTTCATTGTACAGGTATTAGACCATAAGACAAAGGAGCAGAAGTAGGCCATTCGGCCCATCGAGTCTGCTCCGCCATTTTATCATGAGCTGATCCATTTTATCCTATTTAGTCCCACTGCCCCGCCTTTTCACCATAACCTTTGATGCCCTGGCTACTCAGATACCTATCAATCTCTGCCTTAAATACGCCCAATGACTTGGCCTCTACTGCTGCCCGTGGCAACAAATTCCATAGATTCACTACCCTCTGACTAAAAAAATTTCTTCGCATTTCTGTTCTGAAAGGGCGTCCTTCAATCCTGAAGTCATGCCCTCTCGTACTAGACTCCCCCATCATGGGAAACAACTTTGCCACATCCACTCTGTCCATGCCTTTTAACATTTGAAATGTTTCTATGAGGTCTCCCCTCATTCTTCTAAACTCCAAGGAATACAGTCCAAGAGTGGACAAACGTTCCTCATATGTTAACCCTCTCATTCCCGGAATCATTCTCGTGAATCTTCTCTGTACCCTCTCCAACGTCAGCATATCCTTTCTTAAATAAGGAGACCAAAACTGCCCACAGTACTCCAAGTGAGGTCTCACCAGCGCCTTATAGAGCTTCAACATCACATCCCTGCTCCTATACTCTATTCCTCTAGAAATGAATGCCAACATTGCATTCGCCTTCTTCACTACTGACTCAACCTGGAGTCCTGTACGAGGACTCCCAAGTCCCGTTGCATCTCAGAACTTTGAATTCTTTCCCCATTTAAATAATAGTCTGCCCGTTTATTTTTTCTGCCAAAGTGTTGCACCTTGACAGGTCAGGACAAGTTTAGTAAATCACCTTGCCTTTTTCTGTCACCTGCTTTTATATATGGCTGTACAGGATAGCACAGGCATGATTAAAATGCAAGAAATCAAAATAAGATTACTTACTATATTGTATTTATGATGGGTGATTGATAAGTTCGTGGCCTAAGGTAGAAGGAGTCAATTTTAGAAAACCTAGCACATTTATTTTTCCTAAATTTAGACATTTAGTCCAGTGGTCGTGGAGCATACGGATCCCTTCTTTGTAGAAGTCAGCGTCTTGGACCTCCAGAAAGTGGTCCACAGCAGGGGTGACTGATAAGTTCGTGGTCTAAGGTAGAAGGAGATGAGTTATTAACTTCAAATTTTCTGCATTTTCACACAAAGAGTTGAACTGCATGTGCATGTAATGAGAGTTGTATAACTCATTTGCTTCTATCTTAGGCCACGAACTTATCAATCACCCCCCCCTGTGGACCACCTGGAGGTCCAAGACGCTCTCGTTACAGGCGCATGCAGTTCAGCTCTTTGAGTGATAATGCAGAAAGTTTGAAGTTAATAACTCATCTCCTTCTACCTTAGGCCACACACTTATCAATGACCCCTGCTGTGGACCACTTCTACAAAGAAGGGATCCATATGCTCTACGACTGCTGGACTAAGTGTGTATGTGTAGGAGGGGACTATGTTGAAAAATAAATGTGCTAGGTTTTCTAAAATCGACTCCTTCGACCTTAGGCCACAAACTTATCAATCACCCCTCGTCTATCTACAATATGTGTTGCAACTCCTACTCATAAATATATCCTTATTCATATCCATGGTTCAATTCAGACTACATTTAAGAAAAAACATTTTAAATACTTGGTAAATACTTGAGTGGCAACTTTTTCACACAGAGGGTGGTGAGTATATTGAATGAGATGCCAGAAGAAGTGGTTGAAGCACGTACAATAGTATCATTTGAGAAGCATTAGATAGGTAGATGTGGGATGGGGCTTAGAGGTAAAGAGGTCAACACACGAAATTGGGATTAGCTGAGTGAGCACTGTGGTTGGCATTGATTTATTGGCCCAAAGGGCCTGTATCCATGCTGTATTGCTCTTCTGAGGGGAAAATGATCTAATGTTGATTATGTTACAATAAATAATCAGTTGTCAGAGATGCACAAAATGTGAGCAAACATTTCTAAACAGATCAATGTGTTGCTGCTTGATATTAATTTAAGGTGATTACTCTAAAAAATGCAATAACTTTCATATGAAGCTCTCAGTTATTTACACCAAATACTTTTGCTTCAAATCTGTTAAAGGAAAAAATTAAAATTTCTTCCTTAATTTTTTTATTTTTAAATAAATATTTTAGACATTATTATCAACTACAGCTCTAATGGGATCATTCTTGATGAGGATTAAAGGTCAGAATGTGAAGTCAGGCACAATGCATTAACATAGCAAATACAAGCAACATATTTGCCACTAGGGGTCACTATCATTGATTAGAATTCAAGATATCCTCAGTTACTAATACAGTGGTACCTGTGCTTTCAACTTTGCTTTTAGATTTTTTGGTAATTCTCACCAAAATGAATCTTGATTTTTCTTTCATATGGAAGACAAAAGTCTTTTCTGGAGATATTAATTATGGTGGGTATTAATTATGGCAGAGATTATACACTCTGTGGTTACTACTGGTTGGTAGTCATCAAGTAACTATGAGGTAATGAAGTAATAGAGCTTTCTTTGTGGGTTCCTTGAGCCCTCCGATATTTCTTTTCCTGAGGCAACATTTTTGTTGTTCATCAGTACAAAAGACAAAGCTGAAACATCTGCAATCATTGTCAGCCAGAAGTGTCAAGTGGATAATCCAGCATGTCCTCCTGGAAAAGCCTATCATTCCAGTATAAAGTTGTTAGCCAATTAGGTTCACTTCATATTATATCAAGAAACAGGTGAGAACACTGGATATAGTACACGCCAATGGCTTCGACAGCATTTTGACAACAGTACCAAAGGTTTTTCTCCTGAATAAGTTCTGCCTCCAGGCTGTAACTGTTTCAGTACAGTTACAAAACTGACGTCAATTCAACAATATGGAAAATGATTCCACAAGAAGCAGCAAAGGTCCAATTTGGTCAGTCACTGCTCTTTCACTTCCCCCAGTCATCACCATTTAGTGACACCTTCTTATCAATAATTATTTAAGCACAATGTTAATGTTTCCACAAATATCTGGCTCCAGATTTTATTAATAATCAGGTTCAAATAAGCCAGAGCAGCTGGATTCTGGAGTGAGGTGAGAATAACTGTCTTTAAATCAAAGTAGCTTTTGACTAATTGTCAAAGAGCTTGAGTAAAATTTAGATCAATGGAATCTTGGGTAGGACTCTCTCCTGAGCAGATTCATACCTTGGCCAATAGAATGTGGTCAACTGTCTTTGTCCCAGGACTTCACTAGTAGAGTTCCTCAGGGCAGTTGTAAGGACCCACATGCTTTCAAGTTTGTTTCATCGGTGGCTTTCATTTCCTCATAAATTCTTCACAAGCATACACCACCCGTGCTGAAAACCTTAATATCCTGAACAAATTCACACTGGGTAATGGACAAATGGAGATCAACCCACAGAAAGTAATGGAGGAACTCAGCAAATCAGGCAGGAGAGAGTCATACCCTACAGAAACAGGCCCTTCAGTCTATCTAGTCCATTCTAAATTACTATTCTGCCTAGTCCCATCGACTTGCACCTGGCCCATACAGTAGCTCTCCACACCTCTCCCATCATGTACTTATCCAAACTTCTCTTAAACATTGAAATAAAACAACATCCACTGCTTCCATTGGCAGCTCATTCCACACTCTCACCACCCTTTGAGTGAAGAAGTTCTCCCTTGTTCTCCTTAAACATTTCACCTTTCACCCTTAACCTATGACCTCTAGCTCTAGTCTCACTCAACCTCAGCGGAAAAAGCCTGCTTGCTTTTACCCTATCTATACCCTCATAATTTTATATATCACTATCAAATCTCCCCTTATTCTTTTATGCTCAATGGAATAAATTCCTAAACTCTTCACCTTTCCTTATAACTCAGATCCTCAAGTCTCGGTACAAGTCCCGGTAACATCCTTGTAAAATTTGTCTGTATTCTTTCAATATTGTTGATATCTTTCCTATAGGCAGGTCACCAGAAGTGCACACAATATTCCAAATCAGGCCTCACCATTGTATTATACAACTTTAACAGAACACCTCAAATTTTGTAATCAATACTTTGATAAATGAAGGCCAATGTGCCAGAAGCTCTCTTTATGACCCCATCTACCTGTGGTGCTACTTTCAAGGAAGCATTTATGGAGGAGAATAAACATTTGGTATTTTAGACTTGAACCTTTCTCCTTAAACATACTAAAGAGGTCCAACTTGAAGTTGTTGCTGAATAACAAGAAAATAAATATGAAATTATTATCACTTGACCTGACACTTGCATGTGGCTCAGATACATACCCCATGTATGCTGTAGCTGTTAGCTTCAGGTTGAGGGCCAGAGTTGTCAAAGCAAGAAGAAAGATTACCTTTGATGCCAACTAGCCCTGCTTTGGCACAGACCAGGACATTTAAGGAAAACTTATAAGAAAAATCTGGTGCAGTAGCATAACTGAGATAAAATATGTGCAACATCAGGGAACATGTGCAACTAAGGCGTCCACCCTTTCCTGAATGGAAGAAATGGCCAGGTCCACATTAATACTTACCTATCCAAATGTCACACAGCATCTGACAGTTGAGGTCTCAGCTTTCACAGCAGCACATTCAAAAGCCACCTTATGGCTGAGAACTGCAGTGGAAAATGAGACTTCTGTCATCAACAATATTTGCCAGCTGCTCTCCAAATTCAAGGTTGCCACTGTGTTGGCTCAATCTGTTAATTACTGGGACTGGTGAAAAATAGCCATCCTGGCGTTAAATCATTAATTGCAGTCATTTGGATTAATGACTTAATTTTACTTTTACACAGATTTTTTTTCAGAATGTATTTCAAACAAGCATAACTAATAATATCAAATCAGAGGTGTAAGAGCAGCTGAGATGAAGGCATGTAATTAGGCTGGCATTAGAACCTCCATACCGTAAATTATGGGATAAAAAATTATATAGAGAAAAGTATGACAAAGAGCTACAGGTACATGAATTTGCAAAGATCTTTTTGAAATGGAACTTCAAAATATAATTTTCAATGTTTCATTTGTTTTGTGGTCAACAAACTTCAACTAATGTGTATTTAATAGAACATTTTTTTTTACCAAAAGGGGGCACTAAACTCCAAGCAAGAAGAAGTTGACTGTAAAACTGACCTGGCCTCTGCAGCTGGTGATTTTTTTCTGATAACAAGGTACTGAAGAAGGAGGATTTTCAACCCGCCGAGCCATTTAATAGGTTCAAACCTCATGGACTAGGGAGGCTTTTAGCAGAAAAGACCTTTCACTCAGTGAGGACAAGACAAACTTTCCAGATAATAGATCTACTTAAAGGTCATTCAGAGTTGGTTCCAAATTTATAAAGCCTCATTTGCTCCTGTGTTCTGTTTCTGACATGACTGTGTAACTAAAAAGAGGAAACGTGCTAACTACATTGAACTGCAGATTCATTAAAAAGTAACTAATTTCAAATTTAACCACAGCAGGTCAGATTGATAGTTTCCTTTACATAATCAAAATATTTAGTCTTAATCAAAATATGAAAATCTTAATGCTCATGAAAATAGTTGGTTTGTACAGTTTTGTATTTGCTACTAATTAGGCATGAATAAGCACTGTCAGTGACATTTAGCATACAACATAGATCACACAACATGAACAGTAAAGCTTAAACAGTCCAAAGAAAACCAATTCCAGTCAAAAGACAAAAGCAAACAAATTCAATAATTAAAATATTTTGTTTAGAACAAGCCAGCTTTGGAAAGCACTTTTAACACATTATACATGAAAGTCATTGTATTGAAATGTAATGACTAATAAATAGTTTTCATTTTTTTTTACTCTTTTTCACTCCTGTTGAGTAACATTTGAGAAAGGGTTTTATTTATTCCAAAGTAGATCGACACTACCGAATTATCTATTAAAATATTTTTTTCTACAACATTTTGCAACGTTTTCTCCAAATGTCACACAGTGCAGTCCCTAAAGCAGAATTCAACGTGCACTGCATGACAATTATATCAGAGGTTTAACCAATTGCTCACCTTAATATATCATGACAACAACCTTTTTAGACAGAGTTAAGCTGCACTGATATTCGCATTTCACTCTGACTCATAAAAGTCACTATATTCAAATACTCTATAATATTTGTGGAAAATATTTTTATAGTTTTGATATTCCTTGTGGCTATGTATGGTGACAGATGGAATATTAAAAAAAAACAACTTGGTGAAAAAGCTGCCTCATTCTATTCTGGTATTGTAACTTTTTTTATTAGATATCTTGACAGAGCAAAGCTGGAGGCAATTATACCAGGATTCAGTACCTCTCAAGTATCTGAGCCTTATGGTGGCTAAGAGCATAAATGGAAAGAAAAACAGAAGTGGAGTTCCAACTGAGTCTCTGCTCCACCTTAGCAATGCCTAACTCTGCATCTGGAATTCCACGTTACGAAACAAAGCTGTAATTGCAATGAAAGTGAACTTCCTGTGCAGAATATGATTTGTTTCTGACATACTGTTAAAATTTTTATATTGATGTGGTGTTAAGTGACATGGTCAACAGAGAACATTTTTGGGTGAGACTCTGTCTGAACATGCTGAATGAGATATTATTTAGCCTCTGTATATGTCTCCTTCTGTTAATGTATCACAGAGCAATTTTGTGTACACTGCTTGTTTCTCCACAATGGCATTTCGCATCAAGCTCACAGATGCCCTTTGCCATGGCAACTCCATATTACTCACTTTTATCTGTCATTCTTTGAAATATGTAGTGGATTATCCACAGCTAACATGACATTCAAAAGCTGAGTCAGAAGTCTCGGTAAACTAGTGCTGGCAGCAGGCAGCAGGCAGCACATTAACGATTGGGGCACCATGTGGTTCAGGTGCTCTTTAGGAGTATTCTCTCAGTAGTACAAAAATGTTTATAGAAGTTTGGATTTCATTTTAGGGAACTGTTCTGGAAATCAGTTCTCGATTCTTCAGTGCATTTTCATTGATTAATTTTGGTATCAACATGATTTAGGCAACTGAATTACATCTTCACTAAGTAGATGCGTTTTCATCTCATGGTCATAAAATACGCTCTTAACTTTAGGATTCATGTTCTGAAGACCAGCACTACTTTTATTTTCAAACCAGCTTTAAAGATTTCTGAAAGTCACATGATCCCATTAGAACAAATGACTGTATCATGAAATGCCAGAGATTTTAGGATTGCTGATACTTAAGTTCTTTCTGATGTACCACATTCATCATTGCTTCATCTTTTTATTTTAAATTATCCATTCCTATCTAGCTTCTGACCCTGAAACAAAATTGCAGAGAAATTTTGTGCAAAATAAGCATCAAAGATTGCCTTACGCTTTCAGATACAGAACAACAGCATTAATACAGTGCCTTCAATGAAGTAAACTGTCCCAAGGCTCTTCAAAGAACATGGGCTGAGTTGTGCTGGACTCTTGTCATGGCCACTTGTGGGATGCCCACATTGCAGTTGTGCAGCTCCCAATATCCTGCCAGTCTCGTTGCTATAGCTGGTCTGTGAGCAGCAAATATGATGCAAATAGTGGGATTAAGGCTCTGTCCAATATCTGATGCAGTCTTTCCCATGTCATCTTAATGTCTCCGATGACTGAGAGTTGAGATATGCTACCATCTCATCTCCAGCAAATACAGTACTTCTGCACTGATGTGTTTAGGTGTGGAGGTCTGGAGTGTGCTGACATTCACATTGCAGCTCATGGACTGCACTTTACTGAACTGCTGGCTGGCTGTCAGTGATCTGCCTCACTATTATACAAAATTACGAGCGGTATAGATAGGGTAAATGCAAGCAGGCTTTTTCCACTGAGGTTGGGTGGGACTGCAACCAGAGTTCATGGGTTAAGGGCGAAAGGTGAAGAACTTAAGGGGAACATGAGGAGAAACTTCTTCACTCAGAGGGTCATGAGAGTGCGGAATGAGCTGCCAGCACAAGTGCTGCATGTGAGCTCGATTTCAATGCTTAACCAAAGTTTGGATAGGTGCATGGATGGTAGGGATATGGAGGGCTATGGTCCAGGAGCAGGTTGATAAGAGTAGGCAGTTTAAATGCTTTTGGCATGGACTACGCAGGCCAAAGGGCCTGTTTCTGTGCTGTACTTCTCTATGACTTTATTAAACAAAATATGTATTAGGCCACATATAGACATATAAATGCAGGTAGTCAAAGTTTAGGCATTGAAGTTTAAAATCATATGAAAAGAAAACAAGGAAAACTAAGCTACAAGAGATTCTGCAGATGCTGGAAATCTTGAGCAACACTCACAAAATGCTGGAGAAATTCAATAAGTCAGGTAACGTCAATGGGGGGAAATAAACAGTCAACCTTTTGGGCTGGGATCCTTCATCATAAAGCCATAATACCATAAGATATAGGAGCAGAATTAGACTATTTGACCCTTCGAGTCTACTCCACTATTTCATCATGGTTGATCCATTTTTGTCTCAGCCCCAATCTCCTGCCGTCTCCCTGTACGGCTTCATGCCCTGACTAATCAAGAATCTATCAATCTCTGTCTTAAATATACTTAATGACTTGGCCTCCACAGCCACCTGTGGCAACAAATTCCACAGATTCACCACTCTCTGGCTAAAGAAGTTCCTCATCATAGGCGTCCCTCCATTCTGAGGCTGTGTTCTCTAATCTCAGATTCCCCAAGTACAGGAATCATCCTCTCCATATTACCCTATCGAGGCCTTTCAACATTCTATAGGTTTTGATGAGGTCCATCCCCCCACTGAACGAGCCCTCATCAGGACTGGAAAGGAAAGGGTCAGAAGGCAGAATAAGAAGGTGGGGGGGGAGGGGTAGGAATACAAGTTGGCAGGTGATAGATGAGACCAGGGTGAGGGGTAAGGTGGGTGGGTGAGGGAGGGGTGATGATGTGAGAAGCTGGGTGGTGATACCTGGAAATGTTTAAGTTACAAATCCAGACCAAAAGTGGAGCAGTGAAAATTGGGGCTGTGAAGGAGCACAGATAATTCAAGAGCACTCAAACAAAGGACAGGGTAGGAAAAGGCCAGGGAGGAATTTGAAAACAATATTGAGAGCATTGTAACTTAAGTGCTGCAGTACCAATTGTCATTGTAGGTCAGTGAGCATACAGCTGATGTTGATGTGTTAGAATGTAAGCCACAATGTACTGCTTTATTGAGGTTGGTCTGTTTCCGTTAGCTCACTGGCTCATAGCTGCATCAGAATCACGGCCCATTTTTCTTTTGATGTGGAAAACCACCCTTTTTTCATTTAAACCTTCCTGCTGTCTATACACTCACAACCCTTCTTTTCTCCCATTTTTGATTGTTTTTAAGTATTCCAGCTTCCAATAAAAGTTCATTCACTGAAAAATGATGAGCAGATGCCAGAACTGCTACCTATTCCCAGCACTTCCTCTTTTATCTCAGACTTCTCGAATGAGGAGTATTTTACTTTTGTAGATGAAAACTTACCTTGTCCAATCAGTGAACATGCAACAGCTGGACAGGTACAGTGCCTTGAAATAGTATTTAGCCTCCAGCCCTTTGTTCACGTAAATGAGTATTACAACCAGGCATTCTGATCAATTTAACTGAGAATTTTTATCTCTGAATCACATGCTCCTTTTTACACAGTACGAGGGGTGATTGATAAGTTCATGGCCTAAGGTAGAAGGAGTCCATTTTAGAAAACCTAGCACATTTATTTTTCAACGTAGTCCCCTCCTACATGTACACACTTAGTCCAGTGGTCGTGGAGCATACTGGTCCACAGCAGGGGTGATTGATAAGCTTGCGGCCTAAGGTAGAAGGAGATGAGTTATATAGCTCTCGTTACATGCACATGCAGTTCAACTCTTCGAGTGAAAATGCCGAAAGTTTTAAGTTTCTCCTCATTTCTTTCTACTTTAGGCCACAAACTTATCAATCACCCCTGCCATGGACCACTTTCTGGAGGTTCAAGACGCTGAATTCTACAAAGAAGGGATCTATATGCTCCATGATTGCTGGACTAAGTGTGTAAATGTAGGAAAAATAAATGTGCTAGGTTTTCTAAACTTGACGCCATCTAACTTAGGCCACAAACTTATCAATCACCCCTCATACAGCCCATAAAGCACGGGAAATTTAAAAACATGAAAAACTAAAAAATTCAAAGAACTGAAATGTTAGCAGTTCAAAAGTATTCATCTCCTTTTTTCTCAGTACTTAATTGAACCACCTCTCCCAACTATTACAGCCAGTAGTCTTTTTGGATAAGTCTCTATTAGCTTTGCACAGTGTGATGGATCAAGATTTACACACTCCTCCTTGCAAAAAGTGCTGCAGCTGTGCTAGGTTAGTTGGGGAGCGGTGGTGGCCAGCAATCTTGATATCCTGCCTGGGATGTTCAATTGGGTTAAGGTCAGGATTCTGACTGGTCCACTCAAGGACATCGAACTTCTTTATTTGACGCCACTCCATGGTTGCTCTGTCAGTGTGCTTTGAGTTGTTGTCCTGTGGAAAGACGAACTTATTCCACAGTTTAAGCATTCTGGCAGAGTCTAGCAAGATTTTATAGTGGATCTCTCCGTATTTAGCAACATTCATCTTCCCATCAATCCTGACCAAATTTCTAGTCCCTGCTGCTGAAAAGCATCCCCATAGTATGATGCGACCTCCACCATACTTTATAGAAGGGATGGTGTTACCTGCCTGATGCGCAGTGTTAGATTTATGCCTCATACTGCTTAGCATTGAGGTCATAAGTTTCCACTTTAGTCTCATCCGACAACAAAATCTTCTTCCACACCTTTACAGTACCTTAGCTTTGCAAAGTTTTTATGGGAAAGCATATGCTTTTTTATTTAGCATAGTAATGGTACCATCATGCTATGGGATACTTTTTGGATAAAAACTTACCAGCCTGTGCCAGAAAGCTGGAATTCAGGAGGAAGTCTGTCTTTCAGCAGGACAACGACCCGAAGTATGCTACCAGAGCAAACAGGGAGTGCCGTCAAATGGAGAAAATTGATGTCTTTAAGTGGCCCAGTCAGAGACCTGACCTTAACCCGATCCGACATCTCTAGCAAGGCCTCAAGATTGCTGTCCGCTGCCACTCCCCAACTAACCTGACATAGCTTGAGCAATTTTGCAAGGAGGAATGAGCAGGCCTTGCTCCATCACGTTGCGTAAAACTAAGAGAGACTTATCCAAACGGCTGTAATAGCTGCAAGAGGTGGTTCAACAAAGTACTGAGCAAAGAGGGATGAACACTTCTGAACTGTTGACAGTTCAGTTTTTGAATTTTTCGATCTTCATGCTTTACAATTTTTCCTGCTTTTGGGCTCTAGTGTGAAAAACAAGCATGTACTTCACAAATAAAATCCTCAGTTAAATTGATCAAAATCCCTGATTGTAAAACTCATTTATGTGAGCTAAGGGTTGAGGCTGAATACATTTTCAAGGCACTGTAACTTTATTGTCTTTGAACTTTGGGTCATCTATCAACCACATTGGTTCATCTTTTTATGCTAGTAGCTAATCATCAACTGCATCCATTTGTAGGTACTATGTTAATGTATGAAGCACTGACTCAAACCATAGTACTGCTCAGACCATTTCAGGAGATACTGCAAGAAGTAAAGCTAATTGGTGACAATATGCTTGAAAAAGTGCAGCTTTCTGCCCCAAGAAATGTGGCTATTTAACTCTGGGGTTGTACACTCTGTTAGAAAATAGTGAACTCTCCTTTGCTGTGGTCTCTGTGCAGCTTGACATAATAATTCCACTTTATGTTTTTTTTCTCCTTAGCCAGGATGGATGTAAGGATGAACATTTTTACTGCAAGAGGATCAACAGTGCATCATAAGATTTGTGAGGAATTTACAGACACCACAACCAATTAAGAAGGCATCAACAAACAACATTTGGGCCCTATTAATATCAAAGCAGCCTCAGATGATGCATTTGATTTTTTTATTTATTCACTTTATTTTGGTTTCTCGGCATGCAGGCAGGGCTAGCATTTACTGTTGATCTTTAATTGCCCTACTGGAGTATTAACGTTCTAAATTGAAGTATGGTTTAATATAATAAGCAATATGTTAACAATATTCTATTCCTTTTTTGTCTCACTGCTGCCAAGTTCATACTGAAAAATGGGATGCTAGCCACACAAAAAAGGCCTCGTTTGTCCGCTATGTTCTCTTTCAGATTTTACCTTTACATGAAATATAAGTGTTTCTGTAATATTGTAACCCAATTTCATCAGAATACATTATTATTTGTTCAAGTTATAATGTAAGCCTACAATAATTGGATAAAAATTAGTAATTCTTTAAATGCAACTTCTTTTTTTAAAATTGCAATAAACTCTACATTACAGCATTTGTCTCAACACATATTCCTATGATATCAATGACATTATTACCATTTAAATTTCTCACTAGAAGAGTGATACTGGTACTCAATAATATGCTAGATTTTCACCTTTAAAAAGGTCATATTTCTCCCTCTCTGAAGTCATTAATTTAATAATTTTGTGCAATTTTGCTTTTTTAACAGCATTTCAGCCAAGTTTTGAATCAAGCATACATTTTCCAGCTGGCAATTTTTCGCAATTTCAATATGGATAATTGAATCAATCATGTTGGTTTATCAGACAAGGTGATCTCCGGCACTTGGCTTGTAACAATCTCAATGATAATTACAATGTTAAAGTGAAAAAATTTGAAATAGAAAACATGTTTTCAGTATTTGCATCTTGGGCCAAGAGAGACCTAAACTATACTTACCCCTGGGTTTGAATATTTCTTTCAGTCTATAGGCACACAGTCACCATCAAACGTGGCTGTGTCCATTAAAGTACGACAGAAGCTCATACAGGAAGAAAGTACAGGAGCCTCAGGACTCACACCACCTGACCAGGTTCAGGAACAGTTATTACCCCTCAACCATCAGGCTCTTGAACCAAAGTGGATATATCTTCATTCAACTTCATTTGTTCCATCATTGAAATGTTCCCACAACCTATGGGTTCACTTTCAAGGACTCTTTGTCCCATGTTCTTGCTATTTATTGTTTATTTATTGATTATTATTAATTCTTTGTTTTTATATTTGCACAGTTTGTTGTCCTTTGCACACTGATTGAACACTCAAGTTGGTCCAGCCTTTCATTGATTCTATTATGATTATTATTCTATTATGGATTTATTGAGTATGCCCACAAGAAAATGAATCTCCTGGTTGTATATAGTGACATTTATGTACTTTGAAATTTGAAATACAATTCACAACTAGACAACGATCTGCTGATGCTGCTATATTGCATGCTCAGTGCGTGCTAGCAGTATGCCAGATGTTAAAGGGTGTGAGAGAAGAGAAGTGAGTGCAGTTACTATTACAAGAGAGAAGATGCTTAAGAAGCTGAAAGACGTAAAACTATATAAATCACTTGGACCAGATGAACTGCACCCTAGGGTTCTAAAAGAGGTAGAGATTGTGGAGGCGTTAGTAATGATCTTTTTATGCTGTATATCAATTATTTAGATGATGGAATAGATGGTTTTGTTGCCAAGTTTGCAGATGATATGAAGATTAGACTAGAAGGGCCGAGATGGCCTGCTTCCATGCTGTAATTGTAATATGTTATATTGGTAGAGGGGCAGGTAGTGTTGAGGAAACAGGTAGGCTGTAGAAGGACTTAGACAGATTAGGAGAATGGGCAAGAAAGCGGTAAATGAAATACAATGTTAGAAAATGCATGATTGTGCACTTCAGTAGAAGAAATAAATGTGAAGACTATTTTCTAAATGGAAAAAAAACATCCAAAAATCTGAGATGCAAAGGGACTTGTGAGTCCTTGGGCAGAACCTCTTAAAGGTTAACTTGCAGCTTGAGTCAGTGGTGGGGAAGGCAAATGCAATGTTAGCATTTATTTCAAGAAGTCTAGGATATAAGAGCAGGGATGTGATGCTGAGGCTTTATAAGGCACTGGTGAGGCCTCATCTTGAGTATTGTGAACAGTTTTGGGCTCCTCATCTCAGAAAAGATATGCTGGCATTGGAGAGGGTTCAGAGGAAGTTCACAAGGATGATTCCAGGAACAAAAGGGTTATCATATGAGGAACGTTTGATGGCTATGGTCCTGTCTCACTAGAATTCAGAAGGATGGTGGGGGGGGGGGAATATCAAATGTTGAAAGGCCTAGATGTGGAAAGGATGTTTTCCATAGTGGGGCAGTCTAGGACAAGAGGGCACAGGTAGAAGGGCATCCATTTAAAACAGAGATGTGGAGAAATTTCTTCAGCCAGAGGGTGGTGAATTTGTAGAATTTGTTACTACAGATAGCTGTAGAGGCCAGTTCGTTAAGTCTATTTAAGGCAAAGGTTGATAGGTTCTTAACTGGCCACGGCATCAAAAACTACAGGGAGAAGGCTGGAAACTGGGGTTGAGGAGGAGATAGGAAAAAAGGATCAGCCATGATTGAATGGCGGAGCAGACTCGATGGGCCAGATGGCCTAATTCTGCTCCTGTGTCTTATAGTCTTATGGAGAAGGCCGGGTAGTGGGGATGAGGAGGGGAGAAAAAGGATCAACCATGATTGAATTGCCGGAGCAGACTCAATGGGCCAAATGGCCTAATTCTGCTCCTATGTCTTATGATCTTATGGACGAATAATTGACAGAGAATTTAAAGAGGTCCTGCTGTATGTAATTATTCAATTTAATATTTTAAGTGAAGAAGAAAAAGTAAGGTAGATGATATATTAAAGAAAAAGTAGAGTCATCAAAGGAATCAAGGTTAGGCAAACTCTAATATGTGTTTCTTATTTATACTTGAGCACAGGGAACACAACAATCAGAATTCACTAACATTATAAAACTAATAGTTTAACTTCATGCTTATCCTCTTCAATAAAGATGACAGCAATGACTTGGAGCTCAACCTCCAAACATGCATATATGCAAATATAATCTCCACACAGTATCTTGATGACTGAGGTTGAGGTAAACTTGGTAATAGAGTGGAGGCAAAAAACTGAACAGTTTCTTCTCCTGTACATAAACCTCATCTCCAATAGTGGGTAATTTGCTAGAAGTGCAGAACAGGAACAAGAAAGATTGAAAGAGAGTCTGTGTGATGACACAACCTTACTTCACCACATCCTGCAATGGCAATTGTTACATGGTGGACCAGTTATTTACGAACATTGCTTGAATGTCATATTGGAGTGGACATGGAATGCTATCAAATTTCTTCGAGCACCCTCCACCTTGTCTGAAGGAGTCAAAGGCTCTTGTAAGGATGATAATGTACACTGACTGCTTTTATTCACCACTTTTTTTTTTCCTTTATCACATTGGTAGAATATACATGATTCTTCACTATTATTGGACTGAATCTGCATTATGATACTGGGATGAAAAGGGAAAGGGCAATCATTTTCTCCTCAACATACAATTGGAAGAGCCTTTTGATATTACTAAACCTCGTATTTTGACCATAAAAACATACACTCAGTCGCCACTTTATGAGGTACAGAGGTACCTAATAAAGTGGGCACTGAGTGTATGTTCACCGTCTTCTGCTGCTATAGCATATCCACTTCAAGGTTTGAAGTGTTGAAGGATCAGATTCTCTTCCACACTCCACTGTTGTCATGTGTAGTTATTTGAATTACTGTTCCCCTACTAGCATTATTCTTTGGTTTTCCAGGAAATGCTTTGATCTGCATCTCATAATTCCAACAACTTTTTTTTTCTAATTGCCTTCATTCATCTCCCTCTATGAACACTCTTTCCAGATTGATCAGCTATCATTAACTGGATAATACTAAAACTTATTTTGTCACAATGCCACTTGGACAAACTTGATTTCCAGACATTCCCATTGTTCCCTACAGCCTTATATCTCTATACATCATAAAACATGCTTGAGGATAATTCAGTTTTTCTCTTCATTGATGCTGCCTGGCCTGCTGAATATCCCTGATATTTTTTTTCATTTCTTGACTGAAGGGAAGTGATGAGCACGGTTGTCAATTTAAGTTGTTACCAACAGAGTGATGAGATTGATTAAGAGATTTATCTTTACAAAGAATGTTATTGCTGTTTGCAATGTATTGCTCCAGGCTGAAGTCATTAAATTAATTAAGGAGAAGCTGGATAAATATTCAATGGAAACAAAGGTATGAGGTTTTGGGAAAGGACAGGGCAACTGAAATAGTTTTGGATTGCTCTGGTAAGAGGCTGACATGGATATAGCAGTCCAACAGATGGTCTCTTGCTGTAAAGTTATGTACAATGAACTGTACTCTATTACTTTGCTACTTTTACTCTCCTTAACCCTAACAGTGGCTGCATAACACCTCAGCTGAAATGAAGCAAAGTTATATTTTTATAATCAAACCACAGTAACTCTTGCAACAACAAGAGATACATACATAAGCCACACTAATACAGGGCAGTAGAGATTACAGGTGTGCAGAAAAATAAGATCATGACTATAGAATATCATATCCTATAGTATCATGTTAGTATCCCATAGTATAAATGCTGACGCATTTATAAAAGAAGTCTTTAGAACAGGTAATTTTGCAGCACAGATGGTGGTCATTTTAACCTGCTATGCATGTGCCAGCTGTTTGGTATTCATTACCACCTGTTATGAAATTTAAATCACTTGTCCAGATAAATAGACTGTGCTTCACTATTTTTTTTTCAGCAATGGTACGGGCAGTTGCACTGTGGTGAATTTAGATTCAGGAGTAGGAGTTTGTTTACCAAGCTCTGTGGGACAATAGTGTTCAGTACCAAACTGAAAGTCAGCAGCTGCATTTTGATATGTGGCCTTGTCTGCTAGGTGTGTCTGGGCCTGGCTATGGGATCTGCCATAGAGCAGTTCTGTCTGCAAGCATATTGGTGAGCGTCCAATGTGGCAAGAATAGATTTTTGATATGTGCCATTATCAGCCATTCAAAGCACTTCACGCTGATTGGAGTCAGTGCCACTAGGCAGCGATCACTTAGTTCTGAATCTGTCAACCTACTAACAGTCCCCATAGCAAATAGACAACAGCTGTATACACTGTGGCCACCACAGAGGTCTGAAACACGGAGCAGAGGAATTTCTAAGACTGTGAAAAGAGGCAACACAGAGCAAGAAAATCATCTGGAAGAGGCATAGGGTTCAGGGATTAAGTTTCCTTCTTGGGCTTTAGCAAATGTAATAAACAAGATATCTGTGCTTCCAAAAAAATGGCCTTAATAAAATGTGTCATGAATGCAATTTCAGGACAGGAAAGAGCTGCCTTGTCAATGATGGCTAAGGTGCCTAAGCACAGGATATCTTTCAGTCTGGAACAAGAGATATTTTCTCAGTTTGCATTTGACTGTTGTTTGTGGAAGATCACTGACAGTATTCTAGGAAACTGGACTTCAATCTCTTTGACCAGAGATCATCAGGTAGTGAGCAGTTCTACCCTAGTTTGTCTTACTGAAGTGCAACACTTTACATTAATCTAAATTAAACTCCATGTCACAACCACGGACTCTGCAGGTAGGTTGCACAGCAGATTCCATAATTATCCTCGTGAATATGTACATATCAGCTAATTACTATTTCGTTATGGTGTATTTAACTCCCTTCTTTTTGTTGTAGCGCTTGTCAAGACTTGAGCAAAGCACAGCAACATTACATTGCCTGCTTGCATTTGGCCTTGGCTGAGAAAGTGATATTCCTTTCAGGCACTGTTTTCCATTTAAGAGTTTTAGTTAATGGCCCTGTTTGGCCTAGCATTTATTGTTTTTTCCCCTTAAAATCCGGTTTGCATTAAAATCTATGAACAATCAACCCACTTCAGCATCTCTCTCTGCACTTGCCATATCTGAACGTACGGACAGAAAGTCTCGACCACACAAAGATGGACCCAGCAGAGAGAGAGCATCTGACTTTGGCCCTGAGATTCATTAGTCCGGTAGGGGACAAGCTACAGGCAATTGAATTTGTTCTGGGTGAAGTTACTGAAGCAAAAAGCAGATAATCTCGTGCCGACAAGCTCAGCCTCATCTACAGGAACAGGTATCATCCCTTGCAGCAACTGTTCAGCAGCACACTGTAGACAACTGGAGTCGGGTGCCTGCGATTTCTGCTCTCACGACTGCCGCCCACGTACTTACTGTGGACAGCTAGCGCCAGCTGACAGCAATTAGCGTTCTTGACAACATAATTCAGCAACCTCAGTCCTACTCCCAGCATCTCTCAGATCCTCCTTTTCTGCTGACCCGACAACCTCTGCCACTACTGCTCCCACTCCTACGCCTGGTCTAGAACTGACTTCCGCTTTTGGACCATGACAAACTCCTGAATCCATACAAGAACCGAGTATTCCACTACTGGGCAGATACTCTGGCACAACCCACTAATCGCTCGGTCTCTTAAAGCACTCCAAGAGTGGGGGCTGGTATGCCTGTCTACTTGTCTGAGTCCAGCTCAAGTAACCCTTCCTGTGTCAGCTAAGGATGTGGAGCTGTCTGGCTGAATATGCTGATGTCCTTGAGGTCTTCAGTAAAAGGAAGGCCACTTCCCTTTGTACCAGCCATACAACTGTGCCATAGATCTCTTACCTGACACTAGTCATCCCAGGGGCTGGCTCTTTTCCCTCTCTCTTCCTGAAACAGTGGGCATGGAAGAATACATAAATGAGGCACTGGCCATGGGTCAACCTCGCTGTCAGGAGCATGCTTCTTTTTTTGGGAACAAGAAAGATGGGAAGCTCCGTCCCTGCATCGATTATTGGCCCCTTAATAATATTACTGCGAAGAACCGCTACCTTCTTCTGCTGCAACCTGGTTCGTATGAGAGAAGGGGATAAGTGGCAGACAGCTTTCAAAACCTCTGATGGCCACTATGAATGTATTGTGAAGCCCTTTGGTCTCGCCAAAACCCCTACTGTTTTCCAGTCCTTGGTTAATGATATGCTCAGGGACATGTTGAACAGTTTGTTTCTTTATATTTAGATCAATTCCTTATCTATTCCAGCTCTCACCAGGTACACATCCAGCATGTCTGCAGGGCTCTCAGGTGGCTCTTCAAAAATAACCTGTACGCCAAGCCTAAGAAATGAGAGTTCCATAAAGACCAGGTGTTGTTTTTGGGCGATATACTTAACCCATCAAGTATTCAAATGGGCCCTACTAAAGTTCAGGCAGTTACAGAATGGCCCAAGCCATCTACAGTCAAACAGGTACGGCACTTCATGGGGTTTGTGAACTTTTATCGTCCCTTCATCTGGAATTTCAGCTCTATCGTGGCTCACATAAATGCACTCACCAGTAGGACCTCTGCAGGATTCCATTGGACAGACGATGCTGACCAAGCATTTTCAAAGTTAAAGCAACAGTTCACCAACATGGCCATACAGACCTATCATGGCCATTCATTGTTGAGGTGGATGCATCCGATGTTGGCATTGGAGCTGTCCTCTCTCAGTATTCTTCTGTGGATAGCTGGCTGCACCCTTGTGCCTTTCTTTACCGTCGCTTGACTCCGGCCGAGAGAAATTATGATTTTGGGAACCAGAAACTTCTGGCTGCCAAGGAGGCCCTGGAGGAATGGCAACATTGCCTGGAGGGGGCAGAGCACCCTTTCTTGGTTTGGATGAATCACAAGAACCTCTCTTACATTCAGAACACAAAGAGCCAACTCCCGTCAAGCCCGGTGACCTCTCTTCTTCCCCCAGTTTAATTCCATCCTCACCTATCATCTCAGCAGCAAGAATACCAAGGCTAATCCTTTCTCCTGGCGGTTGAACGTGTCCGAGGACAATGCCGATCCAGAGCTCATCCTTCCCCAATTGCTCTCCAGTAATCTAGGGAATGAAGGTGAAGGTGAGAGCCACCCAACAGTCAGATCCAGGCCTGGGTGGGGGACCTCCCAATCGGCTGTTTGTCCCCTTCACTGTGTGCTCCAGATGGGGTTGGAATGGAGTCACTCCTCCCATCCGGCTGGCCATCCGGGAATTCAACGGACACATAGTTTATTAAGAGACAATTTTGGTGGCCATCTATGTCCCAGGATGTCCATGATTTTATATCTGTCTGTCCCACCTGCGCTCAGAACAAGACATCATATCAGCATCCTGTGGGTCTGCTCTTTTAGCTGCCTGTACCCCACCGCCCCTGGTCTCACCTCTTCGTGGATTTCATCACTGGTCTGCCCCCATCTACTGGAAACATTGCCACTTAGTCGTTGTGGATTGATCCTCCAAAGGTGTCCACTTTATTGCCCTCCCTAAACTCCTGTTGGGCTCTTGAAACTGCTACTCATGGTTCAACAAGTGTTCAGGCTCCATGGCTTCCCCCAAGACATAGTGTCTATTATGGACCACAGTTTGCTTCCTGCATTTGGAAGGCCTTCTGCTGTATTGCAGTAACCACGGCTAGCCTCGTCTGGTTTCCACCTCCAATCCAATGGGCAGATTGAGAGAGTGAATCAAAAGTTGGAGACAACCTTGCACTGCCTTGCTTCTTCTAACCCCATGTCCTGGAGTTCCCAGTTGGTTTGGGCAGAGATCGCCCACAATAACCTCCATTCACCTTCCACTGGTATGTCCCCCTTCGAAAGCCAGAAAGGATTTCAGCCACCGCTCCTCCCGAATCAGCTGGTCCAACACTACAAGTGCACCTGTAGATGAGCCAGGGCTTCTCTGCTGCACACCCAGAAACAACATGCTTGGCAGGCTGATCGGCTCTGCCAACAGGTGAAGCCTTTTAAGCCAGGAGTAGAGGTGCAGTTGGCATCAAGGGATCTTCCCCTGAGAGCTGAGAGCCCAAAATTGGCTCCATGCTACGTGCGACCATTTGTAGTGGAAACAGCTGTCAACAACCTCTCGCGCCTACCAGCATTAATGAAGATCCACCTAGTGTTTCACGTTTTCCAGCTCAAGCCAGTTACTACCTCTCCACTGGCCCCAGTCACCCCACCTCCCCCTCCTACTCTCCACTTGGTAGATGATTCCCTGGTCTATACTGTGTGTTGCCTCCTGGCATCTTGCCTGGTACGTGGTAATGTCCAGTACCTTGTGGATTGGGAAGAGTATGGTCCTGAAGAACATTTTTGGATAATCGCAAAAGACATCTTGGACAAGTAATTTATCCAGAACTTCCAGTAAGCACAGTAGGAGTTGCACCTAGGGAGGGGGGAGGGGTTCCCTGTCACAACCATGGACTCTGCAGGGTCTACATGCCCCTGCAGGCGAGTTACGCAGCAGATTCAGCAATAACCTCCTGAATGTGCACATATCAGTTAATTACTGTTACATTACGGTGTATTTATCTCCCATTCTTTTCATTGTAGCACTTGTTGAGACCTGAGCAAAACATTGATTATCGAGTTGACTGATGCTGAAGACTAGCAGTATTTGTTTTAGATATTCCTTTCAGCTGTGATGTTGATATCTAGCTTTCCGTTTGGCCTAAAGTTTATCGTTTTCTTTTCCCTTAAAATGTGGTTCGCATTAAAGTCTGTGAATGATCAACCCACTTCACTGTCTCTCTCTCCACACTTGGGCCATATCCAAACGTACTGACTCTCCATCTGCCATTTCTTGGCTCACTGGCTAAGTTGATAAAATTCTTGCAGTAATCTTACATAACCTTCTTCACTATACCACCAATTTAGTGTCATCTACAAACTTGCTAACCTTGCCACCTACATTGTCATTCAGTATAAAGGACGAAGAACAGCAGACCCAGCACCAATCCCTACAGCACACTACTAGTCACTGGCCTTCAGTCTGAAAAACCCTCCATCACAATCCTCTATCTCCTACTGTCAAACCATTTTTTTTTACCAAACTGACCTACTCAACCTTGGTCCCATGTGATCCTTTTTTTAAAAATAAATTAATTAGATTGGCTTTTGTGAGACAAGGAGAACAATATATTTTCTACAGATTCTCCTCATAACTGAAGCCTCTCAAACATCCAGCCAGTCATTCTCATTCACTACTGGTAAATATGATTCTCCCTAAAGCAGAAATTAAAATAATATAGTAACTGTGGATTTTCCTCTATTACTAATGTTTATATACATTTAGCATTATCCTTGCTTAAATATTTAGTGCCCTAGATCATAGAACCCATGATCTCCTGTACATCATTCTAGTTAGCCTGTCAATTTTTTAAAGGATCTTATAAAGACATTCATTCCATTGTCCAAGCAAAAGATGGCAACAGAAATTGGTATGATATTAGGACTCAAGTGAATTGTAATTTGTCCAATCAAATAATGTTCAGAAACCTATACACAGCCAAAGCTGGTATTTGTAATCCAAGTTTCCATTTGCTCCATTAATAAATAATGCCATTGACATTACTTAAAATAATTTATTTTCCTCTCTGAGGAAGATGAAATAACATTTTTTGAGATCAAAGTGCATTGATTTGTCTAATTCCATTTAAAATAACGAGAGATTTCAGATATAATTGGTTGCCAAAAGCAGCCCGCTCTAATTTCAGTTTTATCTGTTCCCATAATTACTGTTTGTGCAACAGCAGAGGATGTCAATCTGAATTCCTGCTCAGACTTGTATTTTCTTTTTGCTTCATTTGCTGTAGGCTTTAGAATGAGTTGTCATTTAACTCTGCATCATGTTTTTAATCAGTCTTACCACTAACATTTTCTCAATCACCAAACAGGTAGTTTAGTTTTATGTGCGACTAACTCATATTGCATTTATCTTAGAAAACTGTTTTCTCAAGTGGTATTTGAAGACTGCCTCTTCAACCTGGTGCTGGGGAAATATTACTCATGCTGCTGTCAAAATGTCAGAACCATCTAATCTGGTGGTCTCTATTTCCTGTAATGGCTGGAATGCTATTTTGTTTACAACGAGTTTGAGCAGGTCATTGACAAGTGAGCTATCAAAATGTAGCAGTTGTGCAGTTTATATTGCTTTTATCTTCAACAGCTGCACAGGCAGATAGCCTTGTATTTGAAATAATAACCTTCCTTTCTTCTTCAGGTGCTAACAAACTGCTGTAGATTTCCTTCTTAAGATTCATTATTAGTATTAATCTGGAAGATGCACTGTTTCAGGCAGCTCTTACCTCACAGAGCTGGTTTTTTTTTCTTATTTTTTCTTCCTTCTCCAGCTCTGTAACATCTATAGTTGCATCTCATATGTTCCCTGCCACTGCAATGCTTTCAAGTTTTTTGTCATTAATCATATGAAAGTATAATCCCTTTGTACTTTCATCTCCCACCAGGATGGTTTTTGTTGTCTCTGTCCATTACCTTCAGGTGGTTAACTTTGATTCCTCTCTTCTACTCCTCCACCTTAATTTCTGGAGATTATCCAATATCAACTGTAAGTTCACTGGCTCCCACAGTACCTCAACCACGTTTCCTACCATACTACCTGCTATAGAGACTTTATTCTATTTTCTAGTTTCCCTATCTTGTCTGTCAATATTTCATTTTGTCTCAGAAGAGAATTCCCCAAACTATGGTTGCTACCTGTTGCTCATTTCCCACACCTGTGATCTTTCCATATAGAAACATAGAAAACCTACAGCACAATACAAGCCCTACAGCCCACAAAGCTGTGCCAAACAGGCCCTCACCTTAGAAATTACCCATAGCCCTCTATTTTCCTAAGCTCCATGTACCTGTCCAGGAGTCTCTTAAAAGACCCTATCATACCTGCCTCCACCACTGTCACCAACAGCTCATTCCACGCACTCACCACTCTCTGTGTAAAAAACTTGCCCCTGACATCTCCTCTGTACTTACTTCCAAGCACCTTAAAACTGTGTCCTCTCGTGCTAGCCAGTTCAGCCCTGGGAAAAAGCCTCTGACTTATCCACACGATCAATGCCTCTCATCATCTTATACACATCTATTAGGTCACCTTTCATCCTCTGTTGCTCCAAGGAGAAAAGGCCGAATTCACTCAACCTATTCTCATAAGGTATGCTCCCCAATCCAGGCAACATCCTTGTAAATCTCCTCTGCACCCTTTCTATGGTTTCCACATCCCTCCTGTAGTGAGGCGACCAGAACTAAGCACAGTACTCCAAGTGGGGTCTGACCAGGGTCCTATATAGCTGCAACATTACCTCTTGGTTCCTAACCTCAATCCCATGATTGATGAAGACCAATGCACTGTATGCCTTCTTAACCACACAGATAACCTGCGCAGCAGCTTTGAGTGTCCTATGGACTCGGACCCCAAGATCCCTCTGATCCTCCACACTGCCAAGAGTCTTATCATTAATACTATATTCTGCCATCATATTTGACCTACCAAAATGAACCACATCACACTTATCTGGGTTGAACTCCAGCTGCCACTTCTCAGCCTAGTTTTGCTTCCTATCAATGTCCCGCTGTAACCTCTAACAGCCCTTCACACTATCCATAACACTGACCTCTGAAGAACACCATTAGTCACAGGCAGTCAACCAGAAAAGGCCCCCTTTATTCCCACTCGCTGCCTCCTGCCTGTCAGCCATTTCTCTATTCGTGCAAGTATCTTTCCTATTATGCCATGGGATCTTATCGTGTCAAGCAGCATCACTTGTGGCACCTTATCAAATACCTTCTGAAAATCCAAGTAAATGACATCCACTGCCTCTTATTTGCTGCCCTCTAGTGTTTGCTCGGTACTAGACAAGTTGTATTGCGTTCATCTGCGGCTGACCCAGCACATGATAAGGACTGTGGACTAGGGATATATATAAATATATTTTCCTTTGTGACTGTATGTTTTTCTCCTTTCATAACTATACGTGCTGCGTGTGACTGTCAGTATTGTGTTTTGCATCCTGGCCCTAAAGGTACACTGTTTGCTTGGCTGTATTCACATGTATTGTTGAATGATAATTGAACTTGAACTAAACACAATCCCAGAATAACACATAAAATAGCCAAGAATGAAATTATATTTATTAGGGTTTCAACAGATACAATGCTCAATTTGTCCAATTTATGCAGTGGGAAACAAGAAAAAAATACTGAAAGAATATTGGAAAAAAGCAAGAAAACACAGCCAAAAGAACAAAATACAAATTAGAGAATATTTTGATCAATATGTATAATAGTCTGATCACTCACACCTGGAATGACCCCATGAATGAATCAATCAAGGCTAAAGACAATTAGCATGAAAAGGAGCACCAGGTAGGCTGGATGTTCATCTTGAAAACTGAAGTTACTTAGAAGTATCAAACAGAACAAAAGAAGCAAATTAGGTAGTTTATTTTAGTGATCTACAATGGAGAAACTGGGCTTAATGGGATGCCTTACCTTTCCGCAAAGTCCAAGTAATAGATTTTTATTTTCATTGATGGCATTGCTGCAGATTAACCATTCTGAACATAGAACATAGGAATCTACAGCACATTACAGGCCCTACAATGTTGTGCCGAACATGTAACCTACTCTAGAAACTACCTAGATTTTCCCTACCGCGTAGCCCTCTATTTTTCTAAGCTGCATGTACCTATCTAAGAGTCTCTTAAAAGACCCTATTGTATCCGCCTCTAACCACTGTCGTTGGCACTGCATTCCACGCTGGTATATTCAGATTCTCGCCTGATCTTCCTTTCAAAGATATTAAAAAACTAGAATTTTTTTTAGAGGAGTAATTGAATTTGGAAGCTCATTCACATAAATCAGCAATGTATAAAGAAAGAACCCTCCATGCAGAATGTTGGTGAGACTCCATCTAGTGAAAAATCTGGTATCAGATCTACTGGGCATAGTACAGATTCGAGATACATCCATGGCTCAAAGGGTTAACATAGAAACATAGAAAATAGGTGCAGGAGTAGGCCATTCAGCCCTTCGAGCCTGCACCGCCATTCAGTATGATCATGACTGATCATCCAACTCAGAACCCTGCACCAGCCTTCCCTCCATACCCCCTGATCCCTTTAGCTGCAAGGGCCATATCTAACTCCCTCTTAAATATAGCCAATGAACTGGCCTCAACTGTTTCCTGTGGCAGAGAATTCCACAGATTCACCACTCTCTGTGTGAAGAAATTTTTCCTAATCTCGGTCCTAAAAGGTTTCCCCTCTATCCTCAAACTGTGACCACTCGTTCTGGACCCCCCCAACATCGGGAACAATCTTCCTGCATCTAGCCTGTCCAATCCCTTTAGGATTTTATACGTTTCAATCAGATCCCCCCTCAATCTTCTAAATTCCAACGAGTATAAGCCTAGTTCATCCAGTCTTTCATCATATGAAAGTCCTGCCATCCCAGGAATCAATCTGGTGAACCTTCTTTGTACTCCCTCTATGGCAAAAACGTCTTTCCTCAGATTAGGGGACCAAAACTACACACAATACTCCAGGTGTGGTCTCACCAAGGCTTTGTACAACTGCAGTAGTACCTCCCTGCTCCTGTACTCGAATCCTCTTGCTATAAATGCCAGCATACCATTCGCCTTTTTCACCGCCTTCTGTACCTACATGTCCACTTTCAATGACTGGTGTATAATGACACCCAGGTCTCGTTGAACCTCCCCTTTTCCTAATCGGCCACCATTCAGATAATAATCTGTTTTCCTATTTTTGCCACCAAAGTGGATAACTTCACATTTATCCACATTAAATTGCATCTGCCATGAATTTGCCCACTCACCTAACCTATCCAAGTCACCCTGCATCCTCTTAGCATCCTCCTCACAGCTAACACTGCCGCCCAGCTTCGTGTCATCCGCAAACTTGGAGATGCTGCATTTAATTCCCTCATCCAAGTCATTAATATATATTGTAAACAACTGGGGTCCCAGCACTGAGCCTTGCGGTACCCCACTAGTCACTGCCTGCCATTCTGAAAAGGTCCCGTTTATTCCCACTCTTTGCTTCCTGTCTGCCAACCAATTCTCTATCCACATCAATACCTTACCCCCATTATAAGGGCAGGTTATGTAAATATGATTTGTAATACTTTGACTGTAGAGATTAAATGCTATTTTCATTCAAGATGCTTAAAATATAAAAGGGTTGACAGAAGGTTAGAAAATATTTTAATTAAGAGCAGGATTGATTCAACGTGAAATCAGAAAGGCCTCTTTTACCCAGAGTAAACAGGAATTCCATTCCAAAGCGTACTGTGAATGGCTCTCTAATTCAAATGTTCAAAACTGCAATCAACAGCTTTTCTGTTTAGTAAGTTTAAAAAGAAATGGTGCAGAACTGAATAAATAAAGATCAGGCATTATTAGAATGACAGAAGTGCCACAGTGGGTTGAAATGACAACCTCCAATTCCATTGTTACTCATATGTCCATGACATTTCTGCCTCATGGAAATGTAACTTTTTTTCCTCTCTCTATAACCCTTCCATAATTACTTCCCTGCTTTCTATTCTGCCATTCTCACCCCTGTATTATCAGTTCTTACCATTAATGCTCTTAGATTTCCATATTATTCACTTCATGAAGTTAGTAAAGATAAATCAAAAGTTGATTAGGGAACATAGTTCAGAATGACTTTGCTGGTTGCTTTATTTTGTACTAATTAGATTCAGCTTCTGTGTTCAGCTTCTTATATATTGTAAGGTCAGTTCATACAGCCTGCTTCCACCTTCCACAGCTACATAATTGCAATGCATTTTATCTTCCAGGGAGTATCATAGTGGAAAGACAGTAAATGACAGCCTCAACAGAAAATGAGCAAAGTCTATCTTCATTATTTTTGTTCTGACAGCTATCTCCTTCAATAATGACCATGGATGTCGATGTCATGTCATTGAAATATGTGACATTTTCAGCACATTTTACAAAAAAAAGTAGCAAGTAGAATGTTTAAAATAATGTGCATTTTTCATATTTGGATTTAATTAGATCAGATTTATCAAGTCACAATCCTTCGTGTTCTTTTGCATCAAAACAGTGGTTCTGAGAATATTTAAGAAGAGATTTTAAATAGTTCATACAAAGCCGAGAACTTCAAGTATTAGTTTGGAACATGTTCTAGAAAAAAGTCACTGGCTCCCACTGACTTCTACAGTTTCAGTGATGCTCTGTAGCATACAGTTTTGATTAAGAATGGAGGAAAACAGAAAATTTTGTCATACATACTTGATCCTTTCAAACAGAGAAGAGGTCCAGCTGATTCTCGGACTTTTTTTAAGTGATAAAACTAAACTAGATTTAAAAGAAAGGCATTGTTTATTCTGCGTCAGTGTTTGGCTACTTTCTGATGGTTTAGCATAATAATGTAAAACATTTGTTGGAAGAATCACAAATGGAACAATATACTGTGTATGTATGGAATTGTCACAGCACAGGTTGAGACCATTTGGCCTGCTGACTCCTGGCTGAGCAACAATGTCAGTTCCACTCCTCCGCTCCTGCAAACAGGGGCACTGATAAATTATCATCACATATCTCTAACCAGCTGGGAATTCCAAATCCTAATTTATGCAAAAAAATCTTTATTTCCTTTTTTTCTATCACCAAGATTTTTGAATCTTCATAAAACAGACAATGCTGAAAACACTACACATTAGGCACCATCTGTGGAGAGTGAGAAATATGAATTGATATTTCAGGGAGATGATCTTTTGTCAGAACTAAGCAGAGTTAGGAAACAAGTATGTTTTACACTATAGAGAAAGGGAAGAACTGAAGAGAACAAAGGGAATGTTTGTGATAGAGAGCAGGTCAACAGAGACTGATGCAAATAGTGCTTTTTTGACAAAGACGTTAACTGAAAAAATGACATGTCTGAGGAGATGTAAATAGAAGAAAATGAACAAAAAAAGTGCAGAGGTATAGAGAGCAAGATCAAAAGCACTGCTGGGAATTAGAGATATAAACATTGCACGTTGCTGGAAATCTGAAATGAAAGAGTCTGCTGAAGTAGCTGGGAGGTCAGGGAGTGTTAGTGGAGAGAGAAAAACTGAATTAATGTCAGGTTGATAACCTTGCATCAGAAGTGGCCTGATCTGAATTTCTCTTCTCACCAAATTATGTTTTAATCTAAAGTTGTACTCAATGGAAATGCACTCGAGCTAGCAATCAATATACAGTATTAGCAGAAATTATGTATATTAAGGAGAATAATTTCATATTACTATTATTACTGACTACTTAACTGTGAAAAGACATGCTTGGTGAGTTATTAAATTATTAGAAAATGCTCATTGATGTGCACATGCATAGATGCTACTCTTACTGTAAAACAATTTTGGAAGATGCTATACCCAATGAAACAGAAAGAGAAAATGCAAGAAACACCTTTCAGGTCTACCAGATATTAGTGAAAAGAAACCCAGTTAACATTGCTGACCCTAGACCCTTTCTCAGAACTGAGAAAGAGGGAAAACAAGTTAGTTTTCATGACAGAGAAGGCGGGGAAGGGATGGGTAGAACAAAGTGAATAACTCTGACATGGTGAAACCAAGACTTTAAATGGCAGTCAGAAGTCCCTGTGTTTTTCTGCATTACGTGGTGCTAACAGCAAGAGTGTGGTACATGCCCATCAAACCAAAACATTTTAATGGAAAGAGAAAAATTAAGACAAAATGATGATGATGATGATGATCATCATCAGGTGCCACGCCCAGATTAGGCTTTGACTGCCATGGCCCACACACTCCTGTTTCGGGTCAAGTGGATCAATTCATTGGTATTCATTTCCAGTTCTCTGGCTGCTGCCTCCATCATCATTTGTCTTTGTCTTCCTCTTGCTTTCTTCCCTTCAATCTTTCCCATAATTACCAAGCAGTCTAACCCCTCTTTCCTAATCACATGTCCAATGAAGTTACGTTGCCTTTTCATGATCTCATATATTATTTCTCTTTTTGTGCTTGCTCTGTTTATGACATCCTCATTAGATATTCATTTCATCCATGATATTCTTTGCATCCTCCTCAAAAACCACATCTCTGCTGCTTCAATTTGTTTCCTCATGTTACTAGATATTGTCCTACATTCTGATCCATATAACGTAACCGGATAAATGTAACATCTCAGTACTCTGAGACGGATTGTCATGCCTAGTTTAGTGTTGGTCAGTATACTCTTCATTCTCGTAAAGGTGTCTTTTGCCATCCCTATTCTTCTTTTGATGTCCATGTCGCACCTGCCATCTGATGTCACCCAAGTTCCTAAGTAGCAAAAGTTCTGTACTTGTTTTATATCTTCCCCACTTATTTTCAGCCTGCAGATAGGATTCTCCTTCTTTTTGGATATCACCATACATTTCGTCTTTTTGCGATTGATAGATAGACCCATTTTTGCACTTTCTTCAACAACTATACGTGTTGGCATGTGGCCAAGTGGCTAAGGCGTTGGTCTAGTGATCTGAAGGTCGCTAGTTTGAGCCTCAGCCGAGGCAGCGTGTTGTGTCCTTGAGCAAGGCACTTAACCACACATTGCTCTGCGACAACACCGGTGCCAAGCTGTATAGAGCCCTTCCCTTGGACAACATCGGTGGCATGGAGAGGGGAGACTTGCAGCATGGGCAACTGCCGGTCTTCCATACAACCTTGCCCGGGCCTGCACCCTGGAAACCTTCCAAGGCGCAAATCCATGGTCTCACGAGACTAACAGATGTCTATATCAATTAAGTTTTTATAGTATAGTTTTGCCTATACTATAGCCGTTGTCATTTGAGGTCGTAGCTCATTCGCCTTCTCTGTCATAAGTTCAGTTACTGAACCTGCCGGATCTGCCGTTGGCCTACGCTCATATCCTGAGCAGGAACCCTTGCAGGTGCTACCGTTCTGGGTCAGGGCAGCCCTGGGAGCAATGAATGACTAAGGGGTAACTCCACTTTCCGCAAGGCTCTGAAAGTCCCCAATCAGAGCCTCATCACCGGTTGCAGTTTAGAGTCATACCCAGCACCAGACAAAATGATAACAGGGAGAAAATGCCAGTTTTGATACAGATAGAAAGAGAGATGAGAAATTCAATATAAACTCAGATTTTTTTCACCCTCTTTTGCATAATGAGGAGAATATCTGTACAGTGTACAATATAGTCACAACACATTCAGCATAGTTTCATAAGCACATTTCCATTTCCATAGCAAAATCAGATTATCCTCTGTTCCCCACTCTGGCAAAAAGTCTCAGCCCAAAACAGAAACTGTTTATTCATTTCCATAGATATCGTCTGACCTGTTGAGCTCCTCCAGCATTTTTTGACGTTGAAAAAGCACAATAAGTTTGCGTTGCATTGTTGAAATACATAAAGGGTAGAATAATCTCATGAACCACATCAGACATGTCAATCATGATGGGTGGCAGCCCAAAATGTCGACTGTTTACTCTTTTCCACAGATGCTGCCTGACCTGCTGAATTCCTCCAGCATTTTGTGTATGTTACTCTAGATTTCCAGCATCTGTGGAATCTTATGTGTTTATAACCTCATCAATACTTTTTTGTCAAATAAAGTAGCAGTCTCAATGTATTGACACACCAAAATACACTGCCAAGAGGTAGGAACAAATGGATCAAATTGAGTCAACAAAAACTTGGCTACTTTAAAGGAATAAATGAAAACCAATATGAGTGCAATGGACAAAACTGATTTATTCCATTTTTATTTATATGATCAATCTTTGGTTCAGGTGCTTCATTGCGGCATAAACCATAATATTCAATTTTTCTCCTCTGATATCTTACTCCTGTTCTGATTCATTTTCTATGTATCTATGAGCAATTGTTTCCACATTAAAATAACGGTTCTTACAATTCAATATAGAAGACAATTTTCTGTAGAAATCTCAAGGTTACATTGCTTTGACTAGAAATTGGATTCCAGCTTTTTTGGTGTGCTAAACATGTGCAATGTACAGTGCAAAGACAAAATAAGATCCCCTGCAAGAACTTGTGAAATTGGCCTCAAGTATATTAGAACTAATTCCATATTCAGAATTAATATGCTATATATATATAGATACGTGTTATCTGTGCAGAGCCACAGGAAATTTTGCTAGAAGCATCCAACCTCCATACTTTTGTTGCACTGATCACAGGTTGGTGGTAATAGATTTTTAAGGAACTCAAGACAGCGATAGGACAAGACAATAAATGGACTGCTGTGGAGAAGAGGGAAAACACAGGAGAGAGTGGACACAGCAATTTGCTAAGCTCTGCCCTATCTAATTGAGTTCTTTGAAGCAAGTGGCCTCATATGGCATGTTGAGCAATGATCCAGTGACCAGGTATGTACAGTAGTTTCATGCGCTTAGTATAAGAAACAACCCGAATGATGAAAGCCGAGACTGGTAGATGCAGTATGCAAGGTATCTATGTGACAGTAAACCTCCTTTAAATGATGTCACATTGCAGATACAGTGTCATGATTCCTAGATTTTTTTTGTGACTGGTCAGCGAAGGTTTAGCTGGTAACCAAAAACCCCAATTTATGCTGGCTGTGGAAGAAAATGTGCAGTACGTATCTTGTAACATCATCAGCTACGTGACTGATGCTGGGAAATGCCAGCTGCTCTAAGGTGAAAGTTACATTCAAGAGTGGTGTCTCAGAAAGGCAGTGTCCATTATTAAGGACCTCCAGCACCCAGGGCATGCCCTTTTCTTGCCGTTGCCATCGGGTAGGAGGTACAGAAGCCTGAAGGCACACACTCAGCGATTCAGGAACAGCTTCTTCCCCTCTGCCATCCGATTCTTAAATGGACATTGAACCCTTTGGACACTGCCTACTTTTTTTAAACATATAGTATTTCTGTTCTCGCACAATTTTTAATCTATACAATATACGTATACAGTAATTTATTTATTTACTGTTATTAATTTTTTTTGTTTTCTTTTATATTATGTATTGCATTGTACTTCTGCTGCTAAGTTAACAAATTTCACATCACATGCCGGTGATAATAAACCTGATTCTGATTCTGACTCTAACATTCAAGAGCCGATTCACTTTAGAGCAATTTAACCTGGGTGGAATTGTTTTTTATTTGCTAATAGATTCAATTTGTAGGTTTATATTTTTCCATTTATTCTCTACCTGCTGAACATTTCATGGATACGGTTCTGAGGAAAACTCTATTACATCACATAAGCAGCCAACTTACACGTGATGTTCTTGGCCAATTGGTTAGTGAACTATCAAAAGCCAAAATTTGCAGATGCACTGTACATCCAGCAAAATAACTATACGATGATCAACAGCAGAGATGGACTAAATTTTTCTCCAGCTAGCACAGAGATGCTCTCATGCAACACTGACCTGTCATTGGTGCTGAGTTGTTCTGATCCGTATAGCATTGTATAATTCACCTACTCACTGAAAGTTATGGAAAAGACCATCCAAATTGTTTTTGGGTAAACCTGATCAATATTAAAAGTTAATATCTTTTTTGTTTTCTTTTCCATGCCATCTAGAATATATTTTGAAAAAGAAACAATTAGAAATAGAAGTTAATATTCATTTTTTAATAAAGAAGACAGCTATCAATACTTTTCTTAGCAGTACGAACAATCAGGAAATTACCTGTACTAAACTACCTTGATAAGCCAGAAGATAGTGTTGCGTACTGACTCAGCAACATAATGAAAACATGCTTTGATACAGTTCGACAATTCCAATTTTGCATGTTTACTGTACAAAAAGGAACTCTTTTTAAGTTTAGATTTAATTTGCATTCTGTGGTAATCTTCTCAGCAGATAATATTTTATGAGGTTAGACAAGGAAGCAAACAGCTTTGACATTTCAATCCTCACAATTTAAATTCAATACTTCCTCAACACAAAATATCATATGTAATATCCCTCCACTTAACTAAAGAATTGAACAGATCAGAATAATGATAGGATGAGGTGATCATTTTGTCTCTGAATTGTGTAAAGGTGATTTCAGCTGAAATGAATTTGGAAATTTTAACTTGACACCATGTGGCTATGAACCAATATCCCCTACTTTCCTATCGTATGATATTAAATTGTATTTTTCATTCAGAGACATGATAAAAATGAGTAGAATTGTATGTGGAACCTTTTCACTGCTCAGTGACAGGTGGTCTCTGGAACAGGATTAAGATTCCTAAAATGAAGATCTATCGTTTGGAAGACTATTGATTCAAATATTATCCATCAAAACCTAGTTAATGATGCTACCATAAAAATGACCAGAATTATTTCTGTATTACAGTGCAGTGAAATGCTTACGGAAATTGACAAAAGTTAATATTTCTCCTAGTTGGGGTGTGCAGAACCAGGGATCAAAGTCCTTTAACATCTGCCGGACGATGCTGAGGATGTTCTATGAGTCTGTGGTGGCCGGTGCTATCATGTTTGCTGTTGTGTGCTGGGGCAGCAGGCTGAGGGTAGCAGACACCAACAGAATCAACAAACTCATTCGTAAGCCCAGTGATGTTGTGGGGATGGAACTGGACTCTCTGACGGTGGTGTCTGAAAAGAGGATGCTGTCCAAGTTGCATGCCATCTTGGACAATGTCTCCCATCCACTACATAATGTACTGGTTGGGCACGGGAGTACATTCAGCCAGAGACTCATTCCACCGAGATGCAACACTGAGCGTCATAGGTAGTCATTCCTGCCTGTGGCCATCAAACTTTACAACTCCTCCCTTGGAGGGTCAGACACCCTGAGCCAATAGGCTGGTCCTGGACTTACTTCCTGGCATAATTTACATATTACTATTTAACTATTTATGGTTTTATTACTCTTTAATTATTTATGGTGCGACTGTAACGAAAACCGATTTCCCCCGGGATCAATAAAGTATGACTATGACTATGACTATGACTTAAACTCAGGACTTGGGCATTCAGGACAGAGACTGCAGCCTGTAATTTCCCCTTCAAGGATGTTCTTTTCAACCAACTGAACAATCTGGTTCTTTTGTGATCCCCTGGTGGATTGGAGTCCTGAGAGTGCAGGTACAGCGGGGTGGTCATCGCTAGGGTTGGACACTGCGTGGAGGCCTTAGAGCAGAAGACGAGCCCCTGGTCACCTCCATTACTCAGTGGCAAATAAATCACTGAGCAAGATTAAAATCATTGAGGATGAGCATGGAAAATGAACAGGTATTCAGTGATGTCTGGCTGCATTTCACTGGTCTCCCTCTCTTCTCACTATTACTGTCCTGTAGGAGACGCAGGAGTCTTTGTTCCCTCGCCAGCAGGTTCAGGAGCAGTTGTTACCCTGCATCCAATGGACTCCCGGACAGCTTTCACTTGCCTCAGCATTGAATAGGCTCTGCAGCTGTGGATTCACATTTAGGGACTCTCCAGTTCATGTTTCACGTGTTTTTGTTTACTTTTTTTTTACCATTTGCACGATTTGATCAAGGTGCCAAGGCCAAGGGTGAAGGACAAACCAGTGTTCAGTTCACTTCAACTGTCGGAGGCAGAGCGCTCTGTCCACAGTAAGGGCCTCACCTTTGTCCCCCTTCGCCCACACCTCAGCGAGTTCCGTGTTCGCCATGATGCGGAACTTTTCTTCCGCCGTCTCCGTCTCTGAGCCTACTTCTTCGGCAAGGACTCTTCCATCCCCACCGATGACCCCTTCTCCCGTCTTCAACCCTCCTCTTCTTCATGGACACCCTGCTCTGGTCTTCTGCCTGCTCTGGATCTCTTTATTGCTAACTGCCGACGGGACATCAACCGTCTCGACTTCACCGCACCTTGTCCCCATTCCAACCTCACTCCTTCGGAACGCTCTGCTCTCCACTCCTTCTGCACTAATCTTAACCTTATTATTAAACCCGCCGATAAGGGGGGTGCTGTTGTAGTCTGGCGTACTGACCTCTACCTTGCCGAGGCACAGCGACAACTCGCGGATACCTCCTCTTATTTACCCCTCAATCGTGACCCCACTAAGGAGCACCAGGCCATTGTCTCCCACACCATCACCGACTTTATCCGCTCAGGGGATCTCCCATCCACTGCTACCAACCTTATAGTTCCCACACCTCGCACTTCCCGTTTCTACCTCCTACCCAAGATCCACAAACCTGTCTGTCCTGGCCGATCTATTGTCTCAGCTTGCTCCTGCCCCATTGAACTCATTTCTGCATACCTCGACACGGTTTTATCCCCCCTTGTTCAATCCCTTCCTACCTATGTTCGTGACACTTTTCACACTCTTAAACTTTTCGATGATTTTAAGTTCCCTGGCCCCCACCGCTTTATTTTCACCATGGATGTCCAGTCCCTATATACTTCCATCCCCCATCAGGAAGGTCTCAAAGCTCCACGCTTCTTTTTGGATTCCAGACCTAATCAGTTCCCCTCTACCACCACTCTGCTCCGTCTAGCGGAATTAGTCCTTACTCTTAATAATTTCTCTTTTGGCTCCTCCCACTTCCTCCAAACTAAAGGTGTAGCTATGGGCACCCGTATGGGTCCTAGCTATGCCTACCTTTTTGTTGGGTTTGTGGAACAATCTATGTTCCGTGCCTATTCTGGTATCTGTCCCCCACTTTTCCTTCGCTACATCGACGACTGCATTGGCGCTGCTTCCTGCACGCATGCAGAGCTTGTTGACTTTATTAACTTTGCCTCCAACTTTCACCCTGCCCTCAAGTTTACCTGGTCCGTTTCCGACTCCTCCCTCCCCTTTCTAGATCTTTCTGTCTCTGTCTCTGGAGACAGCTTATTCACGGATGTCTACTATAAGCCTACTGACTCTCACAGCTATCTGGACTATTCCTCTTCTCACCCTGTCTCTTGCAAAACCGCCATCCGCTTCTCGCAATTCCTCCATCTCTGCCGCATCTGTTCTCAGGATGAGGCTTTTCATTCTAGGACGAGGGAGATGTCTTCCTTTTTTAAAGAAAGGGGCTTCCCTTCCTCCACTATCAACTCTGCTCTTAAACGCATCTCCCCCATTTCACGTACATCTGCTCTCACTGCATCCTCCCGCCACCCCACTAGGAATAGGGTTCCCCTGGTCCTCACCTACCAACCCACCAGCCTCTGGGTCCAACATATTATTCTCCGTAACTTCCGCCACCTCCAATGGGATCCGACCACTAAGCACATCTTTCCCTCCCCCCCCCCCCCGCATTCTGCAAGGATCGCTCCCTACGCAACTCCCTTGTCCATTCGTCCCCCCCATCCCTCCCCACTGATTTCTCTCCTGGCACTTATCCGTGTAAGCGGAACAAGTGCTACACATGCCCTTACACTTCCTCCCTTACCACCATTCAGGGCCCCAAACAGTCCTTCCAGGTGAGGCAACACTTCACCTGTGAGTCGGCTGGGGTGATATACTGCGTCCGGTGCTCCCGATGTGGCCTCTTATATATTGGCGAGACCCGACGCAGACTGGGAGACCGCTTTGCTGAACACCTATGCTCTGTCCGCCAGAGAAAGCAGGATCTCCCAGTGGCCACACATTTTAATTCCACATCCCATTCCCATTCTGACATGTCTATCCACGGCCTCCAATACTGTAAAGATGAAGCCACACTCAGGTTGGAGGAACAACACCTTTTATTCCGTCTGGGTAGCCTCCAACCTGATGGCATGAACATCGACTTCTCTAACTTCCGCTAATGCCCCATCTCCCCCTCGTACCCCATCTGTTACTTATTTTTATACACACATTCTTTCTCTCACTTTCCTTTTTCTCCCTCTATCCCTCTGAATATACCCCTTGCCCATCCTCTGGGTCCCCCCCACCTTGTCTTTCTTCCCGGACCTCCTGACCCATGATCCTCTCGTATCCCCTTTTGCCTATCACCTGTCCAGCTCTTGGCTCCATCCCTCCCCCTCCTGTCTTCTCCTATCATTTTGGATCTCTCCCTCCCCCTCCAACTTTCAAATCCCTTACTCACTCTTCCTTCAGTTAGTCCTGACGAAGGGTCTCGGCCTGAAACGTCGACTGCACCTCTTCCTAGAGATGCTGCCTGGCCTGCTGCGTTCACCAGCAACTTTTATGTGTGTTCAGTTCACTACTCTGCGAAGTTTATTCGCTCCAACGCTGGACTGTCTCTGCAACCATTGGCACTTGCCTCAATACGGAACTGCTCCGTGGCCGCGGAATCACTTTCGGGGATTCTGTCATTAATGTTTTGTGTGTTATTTGTTTACCTTTTTTTAATTGTTCGCACAATTTCTTTTTTTCCCGCACAATCGGGTGTTTGATGGTCTTTGTTGCGTAGGGTTTTTAATGGGTCTATTGTGGCTGCCTGCAAGAAGACCAATCTCAAGGTTGTATACAGCATTCATACTTGGTGATAATAAATGTTTTTCAGAGATAACAATATATTTCTTCATTAAGACGATGGTGAATCTTTGTCAAGATTTGGGGAAATATTCGGTTAGTACAGAAAATGGAAGCTGAAGTGAAAGATTAGCCATGATACTGAATTGGCAAAGGGTGCTGAATGGCCAACTCCTGCTTCTACATCTCATATTTGTATGCTTATCAGTTTCATTGCACAAACAAATAATTTCAAATATTAAGTATTTTCAGTTATTTATATACTTACACTATAAATATAATTTTGAATTACTATGTACCTACTATACAGTCTGTCTACACACTGTATTGGTTCCCTGATTCTTGTAACATCTAGAAATGAATTCATCCCTGATCTAAATGCATGAATGACCAAGCCGCCATTCCCTTCTGGGATTGAGGATCCCAAAGGTTTAGAATGGTGGTGAACATTGATAGCTCAGGTTGAGGAGTTTGATGTTGCGGTGTTCACCAAGCTTCGCAATTAGCTTCACACACAAAATGCTGGAGAAACTCAGCAGGCCAGGCAGCATCTACCGAAAAGAGTACGGTCAACATTTCGGATCAAGACCCTTCATCAGGACTGGAGAAAAAAAGATGAGGAGTCAGAGTTAGAAGCTGGGGCGAAGGGAGAAAGGAACACAAGGTGATAGGTGAAACTGGGAGGAGGAGGGGTGAAGTAAAGCGCTGAGAAGTTGATTGGTGAAAGAGATACAGGGCTGGAGAAGGAGGAATATAATAGGAGAGGACGGAAGGACATAGAAGAAAGAAGAAGGGGCAGGAGCACCAGAGGGAGGTGATGGGTAGGGAAGGAGATAGGGTGGGAAAGAGAAAACGGGGGGCATTACTGGAAATTCAAGAAATCGATAGTTATGCCATCAGGTTGGAGGCTACCCAGACAGAATGTAAAGTGTTGCTTCTCCAACCTAAGTGTGGCCTCATCGCGACAGTAGAGGAAGCCATGGATGGCCACTGGTAGATCCTGCTTCTTGTGGTGGACACAGTATAGGCGCTTGGCGAAGTGGTCTCCCAATCTATGTTTGGTCTCACCGGGAGCACCAGATACAACAGATGACCCCAACAGAATCACAGGTGAACTACTGCCTCACCCGCAAGGACTGTTTGGGACCCTGAATGGTAGTGAGGGAGGAGGTATGGGGGCAGGTGTAGCACTTGTTCCATTTACAAGGATAAGTGCCAGAAGTGAGATCAGTGAGGAGGGATGAGTGGACAAGGGAGTCGCATAGAGAGTGATCCCTGCAGAACGCAGAAGGTGGTGTGGCGTGGGGGGGGGAGGACGTGCTTGGTGGTGGGATCCCGTTGGAGATGGTGGAAGTAACAGAGAATTATGTGCTGGATATGGATGCTGGTGGGGTGGTAGGTGATGTGAAGAGGAACCCTATCCCTGGTAGGTGGCGGGAAGATGGAGTGAGGGCAGAATGTGTGAAATGGAAGAAATGCATTTGAGGGCAGTATTTATGGTGGAGGAAGGGAAACCCCTTTCTTTGAAGAAGGAGGACATCTCCTTCGTTCTGGAATGAAAAGCCTCATATTGAGAGCAGATGCGGCAGAGATGGAGGAATTGAGAGAAGGGGATGTTATTTTACAAGTAACAGGGTGGGAAGAAGTGTAGTCCAGGGAGCTGGGAGTGTCAGTGGGTTTGTAATAGACATCAGTGGATAAGCTGACTTCAGAGATAGAGACAGAGAGATCGAGAAGGGGAGGGAGGTATCTGAAATGGATCAGGAACATTTGAGGGCAGGGTGGAAGTTGAAGGCAATGTTGATGAAGTTGATGAGCTCGGCATGGGTGCAGGAAGCAGCACCAATGCAGTCGTTGATGTAGTATAGAAAAAGCGGAGGAGGGACACCAGTGTAGGCTTGGAACATAGACTGTACCTCGTAGCCGACAAAAAGGCAGGCATAGGACCTATGGCTACACCCTTTGTTTGAAGGAAGTGTGAGGAGCCGAAGGAGAAATTATTGAGAATGATGACAAGTTCTGCTTGGTGGAGGGGAGTGGTAGTGGAGGGGAACTGGTTGGGTCTGGAGAGGTTGAAGCTTTGGTGCCTGGCCTGCTGAGTTCCTCCAGCATTTTGTGTACATTGCTTGGATTTCTAGCATCGGCAGATTTTCTCATTTGTAATTTGCAATTAGCTTGCAGACATTTCATCGTCAGTTGAGGTGATATCCTCAGTGCGGCACTGTTGGTGTTTCTCTCTGGGAGCGCTCATGTTTATATAGACCACTGTTCGCTTGCCTTGGTCCTGATACCAAAGATTCCCTACCCTCTCATTTTCCCTTATACACTTGAAAATCCAAACATTTGTTTTAAGAATGTGAATCTTGATTCTATAGAACAAGAGATTAGAAATTCTTCTGCATAGCAGGGAGAGTGCAAGGGTTTCAATATTCGTAAATTGCAAAGGAAACCTATAGCAACCCAGGTCTTAACCAGAGAGTTAAAGGGAACTACCCATATCCCTTCTATGGACAGGGAATACAGGACATTCATTGTCTTTCAAGTATTCTATTTTGGTCAACATTCCCATCACTGATAGAGCAAAAGAAACTAAAGTATCCATACAGCCGTTCAACGTCATCCTTGCCTTCTCCACTAGTGAGTCACAAATAAGGGGATATAGTTACTAACGAAGAGGCTGATCACTTAAGTCTGAGGTGCATAGAAATTTCTTCTCTCAGATGGTAGTGAATCCTCGGAATTCTCAGATCATTGTGGGTGATGGGGAAGAGACCATTACATGTACTAAAGATGGAGGTAAATAAATAACTGCAAAATTGTAGAACTGGGGATCATGGGGAACTGTCACAGAAACGGAATTGAAGTCAGTACTTATTGGCCATGATCAAACTGAGTGCCGGGACAAACTTGAGGGGCGAGTGGCCGATTCTGGTCCCATCTCCTTGTGTTCTTTATCTCAATTTTTTCTTCTCACTCCATATCACTTTATTGTCCTAAGAATATAAAAATCCAGGGTAGACTATACCAAAGAGTTACTGCCCTTTATGTAAAAAATTTTCATCAGTCATACATAGTTAATCACTTGTCTTCAGACAATGGGGTCTACTTTTAGGATCTCCGACTAAAGAAAATACTTCCACTGGAGAGGGTTTAGAGATTGGATCAGAGACGGTTGCTATTTTGATTATGGGATTGTGGGTCTGGAAATTGTGGAATGGGCAAGATTGGAGATTGGGCGGTGGGGTGGAGTAGTGTGGAGTAGGGAACGGCAATGCTGCTACTCCTAGTCTACATCCAGTAAAGCAAAGAGTTTCACCATATCTGTACTTGTTTGCAGTATTTTTAAATCAAGCCTATCATTATTATGGTAAATTATATCATTCACACCTGTGGATTTTTCAACATTAAGTTTTAAGCATTTGCTCTGTTCTTTGCTACTTGTACACAACTTTACTGTCTCTGTATATAGCTTTGCCTCTCACTCCTGTAATCCACGCAATCCTTTAAAATTCCATTTTGATCATCCTTACTTCATCGCCTACCAACACCTTGCTTTAATAGTGTACACAGCACACAGTGTAGGATTTAAATCTTTTCCGAAGGTCTTGTTACTGAAAAGATTAAGGATTAGAGCAGTCTTATTGGTTCACAAAGTAGTCAATAAGTCATAGTTTCCACAATAAAGAACCAAAACTGAAGACTTAAAGAATGTTGTACCAACGCTTTTATCTTCTTTCATTCCTTACGATTTCGAGATTAATCAGAGTACCTTGACCATCGTAGGAGCCATGCAGCTGTTCTGTATCTGCATTGTATTCTGTGTCGCACTTTTATTATGGTAATTAGTCGCATGAGTGGTGGTGTGGTAAAACAAAGGGAATAAGTTATATATTTTTGCTTATTCCGTTGCAGTTTGTAGCTTGGGACTGGTGGATGTCATATCTTTTATTGACCACTTACAATTGGGTATGCTTAAGCTTCATCACTTCAAGATCATATGTTTGTAAATTGCTACTGAAGGATTGAAGGCATATCTTCGACATTTGGAGCAATCATTGGAGCTAGGGGCATGTCATGCAGGTATAACAAATCCGTAGGGCCGCAGGCAGTGGCAATCGTTTTGGTTTTGGTTTGATTGTGCCGTTACATTCTGTCAGCAAAAGATTTTGACAGTTACACTAAACGAACATCAGCATTCGATGTGTCTGAGAAATTAAGGAGCACCGCAGCCTGGAGTAATTTGTGGCAAGTAACAGTCTTTTGTAGATTCATGCTGTGTGGTTGGGATTGAAACACAGTTTTGAACATTCAGCACTTTCTGTCCAATTGGGGACTAAAAGCTGCAAGGTGTAGAGTGGTGCTTGCCTGAAGTGTTCGACCCATGTTCTGTTGAAACGCTGAATTGAAATTGTGGTTGTTTTGTCTGGTTTGCACACTTGGAAGACAACATGAGTCCAGCTGGGAGCAGTGACCTTGATGTCAAGACTAAGAGAAAACTTAAACGAAAGTGATATTGAAGGTCAGATTGCTGGGGGAAATGAAAATATTTACAAAGCCACAGAGCAGGCTGTGACTACGTATAAAACTAAAGACAGCACTTCTAATGTGCATGCAACACATTTCATTGCAAGCAAAGAGTCCCATGAGTCTGATATCTCTTTGGCACTTTACTTCAGGAACATTTTGGTGATGAACACATAAGTGGTCTACATGGAAAAGGCTCTTTCTTGACCACATATCAAAATCAGAAGGTGTGAAGCTCTTCAAGGCTCTTCTTAGAGGCTGTTGCAATGCTATGGAAGACATGCAGGACATGCGTGAGTTAGACATGCCTGTTAATATGAGGATTGTCGTGAATAAATTGCCTGAAAAACCTTGGGAAAAATGTAAATTGGTGGTCCATAAGGCACAACTGTAAAGTTACTTTCATTGACATTGTTGATTTTATTGAAAAGCAAGTAAAGATTGCTACACACCCAGTGTTTGGAAAAATACAATACTATAACGCCGACTGTAAGTAAAGGTGTGAGCAAAACTGGATCACAAACTTTTCTCAAGCTAAAGCTGTCCTGACAAAGGGTCTCGGCCCGAAATGTCGACTGTACCTCTTCCTGGAGATGCTGCCTGGCCTGCTGTGTTCACCAGAAACTTATATGTGTGTTGCTCAAGCTAAAATAAGCAGCTTTGCCACTACTGTGGAGAGAGAAGCTGGAGATGAGCCTGGAACTGACGAAAAGGGAGCAGATTTGAAACAAGTAGTGGATAAAACAAAAACAGCAGTAAGTACCGCCTTGGTATCTAATGGCTTTAAAGGGGCCGATGATCATAATCGTAAGTTTCCTATAATTCCAGTTCAAGTGAGGTCTAAAAAGAGTAACAAGACAGTGGTTATTTGTGCTTACCTAGGTCAACGAAGTACAGCAGTATTCTGCACAGTGAGCCTCATGAACAAGCTCAACCTGACAGGAAAAGGAACATGCATTCTCTTATGCAAAATGGGTCAAGAGGAGGTCATGCATAGTTACGTCATTTCAGGATAGAAAACAGCTGGCTTAAAAGGGAAAACTATTGTGAAGTGCCTAACATCTATATGCAGGAAAGCATGCCTGTCCACAAAGGGAGCATTCTTTGTCAGAGAGATCTGCAGGAATGGTCTCACCTGAAGCATTTCATTTGCTGGAAATTGAGCTGCTGATAGGGGTGAATGCGCCTCAGGCATTGGAGCCATTACAGGTGATTCATAGTGTTAACAATGGACCCTATGCAATCAGAACAAAGCTGGATTGGAATGTTAATGAACCACTGAAAGGAGATCGTGGTGGCCAGAGCTGATAGTTGATGGGACTTCAGTTTTGTGCTTGGATGAGCTTGGACAGCAGCAGTTCAAGACAGATTTCCCTAAATAGTTAAGCAGAACAACCTGGTTTGTCAGGGTTAGGTTCACAATCCAGGATAGACTGCTGAGAAAAAGAGGATATTTGTGCAATTGTTGAGATCTCCTGTCTCCTGTGTCTTGGTAGCATGTAGTTGTAATTATTCTAGCATAATAATTATGGGGCTGGAATGTAGGAGCCATTCAACTGTTCTCTAGCTGGACTGAATTCTGTGTAGTGTGTTTATTATGTTTGTTATGGTAACTAGTCACATGAGTGGAGTCACGGTAAAAGCAAAGGGAATAAGTTACGTATTCGTGCTTCGTTCATAGCAGTTTGTAGCTTGGGACCAGTTGATGTCATATCTTTTGCTGACTGCTCAATAACACTCAATTAAGTTCAATTACACTTAGCTTATACTTGAGTAGGCTTAAGTTTCATTGCTTCAATATTGTATATTTGCTAATTGCTAATAAAGGATCAAATACATATCCCTGACTGTTGGAGAAATCATTGGAGCTGGGGGCGTGTAATGCAAGTATAGCAAATCTGTAGGGTCACAGGCAGCGGCAATTGTTTTGGTTTTATTTTGCTGCTGTAGCCATTATAATCAATACTTTATGCAATGACTTACTCAGCCTTCCCCTCTATACTCTTTTTTGACCTTATCCATAACAGCTCTCAACATGTACTTTACATGTACTACTCAATGAAGAATTAGCTTTCACAAATACTCATAACACCTAATTTTTTCTTCTCCCATTTCTCTCAACCACTGCAATATCCAGCCAGGCCATACTCAACGTCAGTAAGACAAAAGAGCTGATTGTGGACTTCAGGAAGAGTAAGACAAAAGAACACATACCAATCCTCACAGAGGGATCAGAAGTGGAGAGAGTGAGCAGTTTCAAGTTCCTGGGATCTCTGAGGATCTAACCTGGTCCCAACATATCAATGTAGTTATAAAGAAGGCAAGACAGCAGCTATACTTTATTAGGAGTTTGAAGAGATTTGGCATGTCAACAAATACACTCAAAAACTTCAATATTTGTACTGTTTAAAGGTTCAAAGGTCAAATTTAATGTTAGAGAATTGTATACAATATACATTCTGAAATGCTTTTTCTTTGCAAACATCCACGAAAACAGAGAAGTGCCCCAAAGAATGAACGACAGTTAAACGTGAGAACCCCAAAGACCCCCCAGCTCCCCCCAGCACGTAACCAGCAGCAAGCAACGATCCCTCCTCTCCCCACCAGCAAAAAAAAGCATGCATCAGTACCATCACCGAGCCCAAGCATGTGCTAAGCAACAGCAAAGACATAGACCAAAGTTACCCCAAAAGCTTCGCATTTCATCTGAAATTCCACAAACCACAAGTTCTCTCTCTCCCTGGCAAGGGAGAGGGAGGTGCCCCCCATTTTCACAGCAAGTGGGAGACATAACAACAACCCGCTGGTTTACAATCTTAAAAGTCCGTTTTGTCACTTTTATCGAACTCTGTGTCCGAAGATTGCAAAGACTTCGGGTTTTTGGGCCCACAGCAAAAGATTTACCAGCTTCCCCGACGGCACACGAGTCTCCTGCCATGACACCGACCCTTGATCTGCCTGTCTCCAGAGCTCCGAGATCTTAGGCTTCTGAACACGACTGAGATTCTCAGGCCAAACCCTTGGGATGTTGAATAGTGGCCAGTCATGGAAACCCGAGAACGGGTCCCATTCTCGCAAAAAAACCGAAGCCTGTGTATAACTCCAGGTCAGGGTCTTCAAAAGAACCCTGAAAGAGGATTCTGACAGGCTGTATCACTGTCTGGTATGGAGGGGCTACTGCACAAGACCAAAAGAAGCTGCAGAAGGGTGTAAATCCAGTCAGCTCTATCTTGGGTACTATACAAAATACCCAGGACATCTACAGGGAGCGGTGTCTCAGAAAGGCAGTGTCCATTATTAAGGACCTTCAGCACCCAGGACATGCCCTTTGCTCACTGTTACCATCAGGTAGGAGGTTTAGAAGCCTGAAGGCACACACTCAATGATTCAGAAACAGCTTCTTCCCCTCTGCCATCCGATTCCTAAATGGACATTCAATCATTGGACACTACCTCACTTTTTTTAAAAAAAACAGTATTTCTGTTTTTGCATATTTTAAAAAATCTATTCAATATACTTATACTGAAATTGATTTACTTGTTTATTTATTATTATTTTTATTTTATTTATTTATTTTTTTCTCTCTGCTAGATTATGCATTGCATTGAACTGCTGCTGCTAAGTTAACAAATTTCACATGCCGGTGATAATAAACCTGATTCTGATTCTGATTCTCACTGCTGCCATCATGAAGAAGGTACAGGAGCCTCGGTACCCACACCACTAGGTTCAGGAAGTTATCACCCCTCAACCATCAGGCTCTTGAAACAGAGGGGATAACTTCACTCAGCCCATCACTGAACTGTTCCCACAACCTATGGACACACTTTCAAGGACTCTTCATCTTATGTTCTTGATATTTATTGCTTATTTATTATTACCATTATTTCTTTTTCCTTTGGCATTTGCAGTTTGTTGTCTCTTGCACACTGGGTGTTTTTCTATCCTATTGAATGTGGTCTTTCATTGAATCTATTGTATTTCTTTGATTTATTGTCTATGCCCACAAGAAAATGAATCTCAAGGTTGCATTTGGTGACATATACTGCATGTACTTTGATAATAAATTTACTCTGAACTTTGAACCACAGCTGTTGTTCACGCTTTTGTCATGGACGGGCCATAAATTCCTACTAATAGACATTAGAGAGGCCTAAAGCTAAACTTTTGACTCTTTACCATCAACTTTATTGTCCAGCTGCTATTTCTATATCCTCCATGGGTATTGCTTTGGTACCAGACATGAACTTGACCTAAGCTTCAAATTGCATATTCTACTTTCATATTGCTCACTTTATCTATGGAAAAATATCATACTTCTTTGCTCCAATGCTCAATATTTTCTGCTGGTGAAATTCTTATGCTCATTTGTGTTAAGTTAAAGTTTGATCTCTTCATATATAGAATAGGTTCTCCATAAACTCAACCATATTTAAAATTTAACTGTCTTCATGCTATCCAGTTGTCAGTCTTATCCTCATTGACCCTCTATCTCCCAAATATAAAATCTTCAAGTCCTTCAACGGCATAATTTCCTTCTCTAAAGTGTTCTACATTTTCTATCTCATATAACTATTGGTGCTCCAATACTGGCCCTTTGTGTAACCTCGCCCTATAACTCCAGCCATTACTTACTAAGTCCATCATCAGACACAAAAAGCAGCAGGAAAGCCTGATCAGCTGTCTTGTCTTCTCCAGAAATATGTTTGAATTACCTTGACTTTACCCTTTAAAAAAAAAGGTGCTACAGTGGAGGAACTACCGCACGGAACATCCCCCCAAACATACAGGATTGACCTCTGGCAACAAACAGAAGCCAGAACCCCACCAAACAATACAGTGCAGGACCCCACAGAAATGTTGTCAGACGGGGCACTGCTTGACAGACGGAAGTGGTGCACTCTCAACAGAGTGACAGCGGGAGTTTGTAGAATGGGAGAAAATATGGTGAAGTGGGGTTTAAAGACCAGCGAATCCTGTGAGTGTGGCGAAAGGGTGTAGAACATTGAACACGTTCTGCGCAACTGCCCACTCTCACTTAATTTAGCTGACACTGACCTGTTCAACATCAACCAAACAACACTAGAGTGGCTGGCTGTCTGGTGTGACAAGCTATGATGACGATGATGATGACATTGACTTTTACATCCTTTCAATAAAATGACTTCTCCAAAGATTTCTAATGGCATGCCTTTTAGCAACCTTGCATGATACATGTGCTGTGCCAAAATGTCTTATTTTATATCATATTTTTTCATAATTAATGTTCTCTATCATTTTTAAGGTAGTATACGAGGGGTGATTGATAAGTTCGTGGCCTAAGGTAGAAGGAGATGAGTTACGCAGCTCTCGTTACATGCACATGCAGGTCAACACTTTGCGTGATTATGCAGAAAGTTTGAAGATAATAACTCATTTCCGTCTACCTCAGGCCACGAACTTATCAATCACCTTGATGAGTTATTAAATTCAAACTATCAGCTATCAAAACTCTCAGTTTTGTTTCAACCTGGCAATCAGTTTGTTCAATATCAGTTTGATAATTATCAAGTTGGATTGCACTAAATATCAATGTTACCATCTGATCAAAAACAGCCCTTTTTCAAACCGTTGCACTGTTCACATTTCATCTACCTGCATTGAACTATCTCGGCATGGTTAAACTAATGAGCTGACTGCATTAAACAACAACAGACTGTGGTTGCTACAGAAACAGCATTAATAATTCTGGAAAACTTCCAAAATCCCCAGAACTGTCATATTGAAGCAAATGGTTAATGACTAGCTACGCTGTTCTTACTGTGAGTGAGGATCATTACAGTTAAGGGAGCTAAACCATATTATGCAATTCCTAAAGAAAGGCCAGTATAAAAACTTTGTAGATAGAACCACATGGTCAATACATTGGTCAAATGATAGCTATGCCTTTAATCTGGGTAAAGATCTTCAGATAACCAAAAGTATTTCATCAGGGTAAACCATTTAAGAAAACTAAAATAGCCATGTCGATCACATCAAAATTCAACTTAGTCTCAGTATTCAAATTTCTGTGGACTTCTTCCACTGCACTTCCCAAACTCACGGTCTGCATCATCTAGAAGAACAAGGGCAGCAAAAGAATGAGAATCACTAACACCTGTAAGTTGCCTTCTACGTTACACACCATCCCTACTTGGAAATGCTGCATATTATAGTTCCTGAGTCAAAATCCTGAAACTTTTTACCTAACAGCAGTTACTCCTCAAGGACTGCAGTGGTTCAAGAAGGCAGCTCAGCACCACCTTCTCAAGGGCGACCAGGAATGCACAATTAAATGCTGGCTCATTCAATGAGCCTTGACTGAATTTTTAAAAATGCATGTAAAAGGCCTGCAGAAACCCTGACATCTATAGATTAAAATATGTTTCTTGTGGTAATGGTTACCAAGTAAGGGGTGGGGGGCATTTGCTCTGCCTAGAATATACCAGCTATCAGTACTGCTTTTCATGCACAATGGATTGCTGAGCATACTACTAGAACAGTTTTTTGTGGCTTGTTAAAAATATATAACAGAATGTAAGATGAAGGTGGAAAAACCTTCATTTATAATAGTAATAGTACCAGCATCAAAATATAAATGTAAGCACTGCTTTAACAATAAAATTAGTGGGCCTAAAATTTCACTGATCTAAGTGTGGTTCAGTGGCATCTGCTCTCATCTACCACTAGGGTAACAAGGGTCAGTCAATTAAAACAGTTGGTGGTTGCTACAGCAATTATATGCTTACCCAAGATGTTGTAAGAAGACTGAAAATTTGATTACAAGGAGCCACTGGCAGGTATTGACAGAACTGAGGCAAGACAGAAGAATAATGAAAAATTATTCTCTGAAAAAAAATTGGAGATCTCCAAGGCCACAACATTGACCTGACAAACCTCACTGCTCCAATGGGTCAATAGGAGCATCAACTTTGAAGTTAGAGGCAATATTTGGAAATGACGGAGATTTTCTCTGGCTGAGCAAAGTAAGATTTTAGTGGCCCAAGATAGTCAGCTCCTAGTGGATTTTCTCCAGTTGCTTCTGCAATACAACCCAATGCACGTGTGCCTCTAGAAATGTTGAAGCATAGTGTCAAAATAATGGTTTAAAAAATAGGGAATGTCTGCACAGTAACTCACAGGTTATCACATTCTTATTTTCAGAATAGTGGGAAATATATTTATTCTTATGCTTACAATTAACTACTAGCTTAGTGCTGAAATATCCTTCGTATTTTACAATGAATTACACTGACTGCTTTATAGGTAAAACTAAAGAAACTTATGACATTTCCCTTTGCCTTCAGCAATTATTTAATTAGGTCCTGTGCTGACACCTGAAGACCATTTAAGGTCCACATCTAAAATAGATAAAGCAGGTTCTGAGTGCATTCAATAGCCAGCTTATTACTACCACTCCACTGAGTTTTTCATCAGTTTGGTTTTATTAACAAAAACATTAATTAATAAGGAAGCTTTAATAAAATATATTACATTTATGTTCCAAAAATAACTACAACTGGAAAATATAATTTTTTAATTAAAATTGCTGACAGCAAAAGCATAAGTGTCTCAAATGAATTATTGAAATGAAGGTCATATTAGATTAAGATATGTTGGACACTGGTAATTATTATTCAAAGAAATTGGATTTAAGAATTAAATCAAGTGCTGCGTCTTTTCAAGAGTGCTGAATGCAATTCTGCTAACCAGACCAGCTGAGCCTAGATTTCTATTTCAAAGCATCAGTTTCAACATCAAAAGAACACTTATTGTGAAAGTCAAATGTGAATGTGTGCTGGCACAATATAAGTGTCAGTGCTTCATGTTGTTAAATTTTGCCTTGTTCACAAAATGAGTCTATACAGGGCAGTACAGCATAGAGGTAATAAAGTGGCCAAGAAAATCAATACATAAATGGGTTAAATTGGCTATGGAATGATATAAATGTACCAATTAAAAAAAGTTACCTTCACTCAAGTAAGGGAAGAGACAAGATGCCAGCAATATCAGGAAACTTTAAAATAGGGGAAGAGGAGTAATTTAATGATGTGATGCAAGGGATCATATAGACAAAAAAAAAATGCCTCCACTACATCAATAGGTTTAGAATCAGAATCAGGTATGTTTCACTGTCTTATATGATATGAAATTTGTTGTTAGAAAGTAAATGAAAGCATTTTTAGTGCATCATCTTAAAAGCAATCAATAACAGTGACTCTACATGTGACACAAATACTTAATAAGCAAGAGAAAATGTAGGTAATAACAATTTGGAACTCTTAGTAATCTATCATCACAGAGACACAGTGGGTTGCGTAGGGAGTGGGAAGGTAAGAAGAACTGATTTGGACCTTTAAGTAACTTTTTTTTGTTTCTGACAAGTTTTTTGATATGATTCACAAGCTTGGCTCCTCGCTAATCAGGAATTTGTTCTGATTCTCATGATTGGATTGAATTGAATTGAATTGAATTGACTTTATTACATCCTTCAGGTACATGAGGAGTGAAAATCTTTACATTATGTTTATGTTCAAGTGTGTAATGTGCAATTATAGTAATTTATCATAAATATTATTTATAACAGGATAGTCAATATAACATAGAAAAACAGTTGTGTCAGCGTGAATTAAGCAGTCTGATGGCCTGGTGGAAGAAGCTGTCCTGGACGCTGTTGGTCCTGGCTTTTATGCTGTGGTAGCGTTTCCTGGATGGTAGCAGCTAGAACAGTTTGTGGTTGGGGTGACTTGGGTCTCCAATGATCCTTTGGGCCCTTTTTACACACCTGTCTTTGCAGATGTCCTGAATAGTGGGAAGTTCACATCTACAGATATGCTGGGCTGTCCTTACCACTCTCTGCAGAGTCCTGCGATTGAGGGAAGTACAGTTCCCATACTAGGCAGTGATGCAGCCAGTCAGGATGCTCTCAATTGTGCCCCTCTAGGAAGTTCTTAGAATTTGGGGGCCTGTACCAAACTTCTTCAACCGTCTGAGGTGAAAGAGGTTCTGTTCTGCCTTTTTCACTACAAGCCGGTATGTACAGACCAAGTGACATTCTCAGCGAGGTTTATGCAGAGGAGCATAAAGCTGTTCACCCATTCAACCCCAGATCCATTGATGTCTATAGGGGTTAGCCTGTCTCCATTCCTCCTGTAGTCCACAATCAGCTCCTTTGTTTTTGCGACAGTGAAGGAGAGGTTGTTTTCTTGACACCGTTGTGTCAGGGTGATAACTTCCTCTCTGTAGGCTGCCTCATTATTATTTGAAATTAGGCCAATCAGTGTAGTACCGTCAGCAAATTTAATTGGCAGATTGGAGCTGTGGGTGGCAACACAGTCATGGGTATACAGAGAGTAAAGGAGGGGGCTTAGTACACAGCCCTAAGGGGTACCTGTGTTGTGGGTCAGAGGGGCAGAGGTGAGGCAGCCTAGTCTTACCAGCTGCAAACAATCTGACAGGGAGTCCAGGAACCAGCTACACAATGCAGGATGAAGGCTGAGGTCTCTGAGCTTCTTGTTGAGCCTGGAGGGAATTATAGTGTTGAATGCTGAACTGTAGTCCAAGAACAGCATTCTCACATAAGCATCCTTCTTTTCCAGAAGTGTAAAGATAATGTGTAGAGCTGTGGCTATTGTATCGTCTGTTAATCGGTTGTGTCGGTAGGTGAACTGTAGGGGGTCTAGCGTGGGTGGCAGAATGCTGCAGATGTAGTGTTTGACCAGCCTCTCAAAGCATTTGCTTATTATTGAGGTGAGTGCGACAGGCCGCCAGTCGTTCAGACATGTTACCTTGGTCTTTGAAAGGCTATTGAATTGAAATATTGAGTCTGACTGTCAACCTTCACACACTGCTTGATCAGCCAAGTATTTACAGTATTTTTTTCTTATTTATGATCTGTATTATAATTCCATTTACTTCGTAATAGATCAGAGTTGGGAGGAAATTAGCTATTGCAGTGGTAGGAGTAGGGTAGGGGATGGCCTGTGGGCTATGGAAGCTCTACTGCAGTAAGGAAGAAGGACAGGTGCGGTTTGTTGGCTAAGCTGCAAAGAAATATTCATCTTTTCATATTGCATTTACAGTGATATAAAGATATTTTCCATTTCTCTTTGTCTCATTTGGACTGCTAACTTTCCAAGCAAACTTGTTTGGCCAGACTAAATGTGAAGCCGACTATAACATTTTCAGAGACAATCAACATCTGGGAAAGGCCTTGACTTTGTTGTCCCTGCCATGCCTCTACGAAATCCAGTTTGAAGGCAGATTGGGAATAAATCTGAAATTTTAATTTTTTTTTTGAAGTTAAAATTACTGCAAGTCTTGGCACAGAAATAAGCTGATCAAAAGGTGTTGAAGCAAAGGGTTGTCTAGGTCCATTTGAAGAAATTGAACTTGTTTTACATAAGATCAGAAAATGAAAATAATATTCAGACATAGTCCAGTAATTCATTGTCAATCATGAGATAACCAGTAGGGAAAAAGATGTCGTATTCTTATTGATAAAATGTGCAAATTGGTGATCCCTGGGATCTGTAGTGGAGTCTTAGAATTTGCCATGTATGTTGGCTTGAATGAAGGAATGTAGTGTTGTACATTAAAATTTGCATTTAATACTAAATTAGGAGATCTATGGTCCAGTGAGGACGCTGGATCTTACTGCACAAAATGGTGTCACTTGACATTTTCAAACCTGCAATTGTTTCACTGGAAGATCTTTGGCCATTGGCTATTTCTGACCATAGGTTTCAAAGAAAGGTTTTAGAGCTAGAGTCATACATAATGCAGAAAAAGAGAATCTTGTTTCTCTCTTCTGGGTTTTGTATGAGTTTCTGAAAACTGTAGTTGTTTAAATGATTTGTTTGGGCAACAGCAGCTAGCTGATTAAAACTAAAGATAGCACCAAGACAGCAATTATTTTCACTCCAATGGAAGCTACATTCCAGTTTATTGCTATATCTTCCTATACATAAATATTTCCAGCAACTTTTCATTGCACTAGTAATTAGAAGAATCTTTTTCAGTGATTTCATGTTGTAGGCCATTACCTTGCATTTCTAGAGACAACCATGAATAGTCCAAGCCAAGATATATTGAACAGCTTTTATAATGCAAGTACTGTATTTGTCGGAAAGCAATATACCTTTCGAAGTACATTTTGACTTTGTTTTAAATATGCAAATGGTGTATTGTTAACACAAGTATCGATGTACAGTGAAAAGCTCGTCTTCCATACTGTTCATACAGCTCAAATCATTACAGTGCACTGAAGTAGTACTAGGTAAAACATAACAAAATGCAGAATAAAATGTAATAGCTGAAGAAAAAGTGCAGCACGGCTTGAAGATAAAATGCACAGTTGTAACAAGGTGTACAGTGATGTCAAGAATCCAAATTATTGTACTAAGGAACCATTTAGTAATATTATAATAGTGGAGTAGAAGCTGTCCTTGAGTACAGTATGTGCTTTCAGATTTTTGTATCTTCTACCCAATGAGAGAGAAAAAAGAGAATGACTGGGTTATATGGAGTCTGATTAAAGTGGCTGCTCTACTTAACCAGCAAGAAATATAGACAAGAGGGGAGGCTGGTTTCCATGATATGCTGAGCCGTGCCCACAATTCCCTGCAGTTTCTTGCAGTCATGGGCAGAACAGTTGCCATACTAAGCTATGTCGTATCCAGATAGGATGCTTTCTATGGTGCATTGATATAAATTGGTAAGAATTGAAGGGGACATGCCAAATTTCTTTAGCCTCCTGAGGAAATAGAGATATTGGTGAGCTTTCTTCGCCATGGTGTCTATGTTGTCGGACCAAGACAGGCTATTGGTGATGTTCTCAAGCCTCTCAACCTCAGCACCTTTGATTGTAGACAGGCACATGTGCACCACCCTCCTTCCTTCCTGAAGTCAATGACCAGCTCTCTTGGAAAGATTACAAATACCATAAACATGGAAGGAATTGCAAAGTTGTTAAAGGAAATAAATGATCTGACAGAAAAGATTATTTAACAAATTCAATGCCTGTAAATATGTAGATATTCCTATAGAAGGCTTATTCTAAAATAGTCCTAGTAAATCAATTCTCATTTACCTCACATGCTTGTATATAATTGATATTAAGAGTTGTCATACTAACTACTGGAAGAAAACAGGGTATCTGTCGATATATTGTCAGGAACATAGGCCAAGTATTTCTTCTGATCAAACAAGCCTCAGTTTTTACTTGCTTCTTGTTGGAAAAAAGATAAAAATTAATTCATAACAAGAGAAACTCTGCTGATGCTGGAAATCCAAGCAACACACACAAAATGCTGGAGGAAATCAGCAGGCCAAGCAGTATCTATGGAAAAGAGTGCAGTCGATGTTTGGGCTGAGACTCTTCAGCAAGACTGAAGAAAAAAAGATGAGGAGTAGATTTAAAAGGTGGGGGAGGGGAGGGAGAAACACAAAGTGATAGGTGAAACTGGGAGGGGGAGGGGTAAGGTAAAGAGCTGGAAAGTTGATTGGTGAAAGAGATACCCGGTTGGAGAAGGAGGAATCTAATAGGACAGGACAGAAGATCATGGACGAAAGAAAAGGGGTAGGAGTACCATAGGGAGGCAATGGGTAGGCAAGAAGACAAGGTGAGTAAGGGAAAAGGGGATGGGGAATGGTGAAGCAGTGGGGGTGGTGGGGGGGTGGAATTACCGGAAGTTCAAGAAATTGATGTTCGTGCCATCAGGTTGAAGGCTACGCAGACGGAATATAACATGTTGTTCCTCCAACCTGAATGTGGCCTCATCACAACAGTAGAGGAGGCCATGGATTGCCATACCGAAATGAAAATGGGAAGTGGAATTAGAATGGGTGGCCACTGGGCGACCCCACTTCTTCTGGTGGACGGAGTGTAGGTACCCAGTGAGGTGGTCTCCTAATCTACGTTGGATCTCATCGATATACAGGAGGTCACACCAGGCGCACCAGACACAGTATATGACCCCAACAGACTCACAGGTGAAGTGTCACCTCACCAGGAAACATTGTTTGGGGCCCTGAATGGTTCCCAATCTACGTTGGGTCTCATCGATATACAGGAGACCACACCGGAAGCACTGGACACAGTCCCTCCCTACTGATCTCCCTCCTGGCACTTATCCTTGCAAGCCGAACAAGTGCTACACCTGCCTCTACACCTCCTCCCTCACTACCATTCAGGGCCCCAAACAGTCCTTCCAGGTGAGGTGACACTTCATCTGTGGGTCTGTTGGGGACATCTACTGTGTCCAGCACTCCTGGTGTGGCCTCCTGTATATTGGTGAGCCTTGACGTACATTGGGAGACCGCTTCGCCGAGCACCCATGCTCCGTCTGTCGGAAGAAGCAGGATCTCCCAGTGGCCGCCTATTTTAATTCCAGTTTCCATTCCCATTCCGATAGGTCAATTCATGATCTCCTCTACTATCGCAATGAGGCCACATTCAGGTTGGAGGAACAACACCTTATATTCCATTTGGGTAGCCTCCAACCTGATGGCATGAAAATCGATTTCTCGAACTTCTGGTAATGCACCCCCTTTCCTTCACCATTCCCATCCCCTTTTCTCTTTCTCACTTTATCTCCTTGCCTGCCCATCACCTCCCTCTGGTGTTCCTCTCCCCTTCTCTTTCTTCCATGGCCTTCTGTCCTCTCCTATTAGATTCCCCCTTCTCCAGCCCTGTATCTCTTACACCAGTCAACTTCCCAGCTCTTAACTTCACTCCTCTCCATCCCACCTTTATCACCTTGTGTTTCTCCCTCCCCTCCCCTCACCTTTTAAATCTACTGCTCATCTTTTTTTCTCCAGTCCTGCTGAAGGGTCTCGGCCCGAAACATCAATTGTACTCTTTTTCTTAGATGCTGCCTGGTTTGCTCTGCTCCTCCAGCATTTTGTGTATGTTGCAAGGTTAATTCACTATAGTGTCTGGTTGAGTTCTATAGTGTTATTACCATAATTGTATTGTATTAAATCCGACAGTAGGTCCTTCTGCAAAATATGAAGTAACTTCTTCATCAACTACCCAAGAATTATTTGATTTCTGCAAAAAAGTGTATAATTTCTTTTACATTGAATACATGGAGTTCAAACAGTCCCTTCAGGTGAATGCCATCAGAAAGACATCACTCCCACCATTTAACTGAGTGCCTTGTCACATCCAACTCTTAAAGGAACACACATAAAAGTTGCTGGTGAACGCAGCAGGCCAGGCAGCATCTCTAGGAGGAGGTGCAGTCGACGTTTCAGGCCGACACCCTTTGTCAGGACTAACTGAAGGAAGAGTGAGTAAGGGATTTGAAAGTTGGGAGGGGGAGGGGGAGATCCAAAATGATAGGAGAAGACAGGAGGGGGAGGGATGGAGTCAAGGTGATAGGCAAAAGGGATACGAGAGGATCATGGGACAGGAGGTCTGGGAAGAAAGACAAGGGGGGGTGGACCCAGAGGATGGGCAAGGGGTATATTCAGAGGGACAGAGGGAGAAAAAGGAGAGTGAGAGAAAGAATGTGTGTATAAAAATAAGTAACAGATGGAGTACGAGGGGGAGGTGGGGCATTAGCGGAAGTTACTGAGCCACACTCAGGTTGGAGGAACAACACCTTATATTCCATCTGGGTAGCCTCCAACCTGATGGCATGAACATCGACTTCTCTAACTTCCGCTAATGCCCCACCTCCCCCTCGTACCCCATCTGTTACTTATTTTTATACACACATTCTTTCTCTCACTCTCCTTTTTCTCCCTCTGTCCCTCTGAATATACCCCTTGCCCATCCTCTGGGTCTCCCCCCCTTTGTCTTTCTTCCCAGACCTCCTGTCCCATGATCCTCTCGTATCCCTTTTGCCTATCACCTGTCCAGCTCTTGGCTCCATCCCTCCCCCTCCTGTCTTCTCCTATCATTTTGGATCTCCCCCTCCAACTTTCAAATCCGTTACTCACTCTTCGTTCAGTTAGTCCTGACGAAGAGTGTCAGCCTGAAATGTCGACTGCACCTCTTCCTAGAGATGCTGCCTGGCCTGCTGCGTTCACCAGCAACTTTTATGTGTGTTGCTTGAATTTCCAGCATCTGCAGAATTCCTGTTGTTCAACTCTTAAAGGAACTTGTTTTCATCTTTAGCTTTACCTGTTGGAGTTTGAGATCTGTTCTGTGCTCATTCCTCATGGTTAGTTAAGGTTTGCTTTTGGTATTGAGGAATATAATTGTTTTGAACGGGTCTCTATAATGTAACATGATAAGACAGCAACATTGAGGATGGAAAGCTGAAGGGTAGAATTTGACTGAATGCTTCCCTTTTATTTGAATTACTGCCTATGGACACAGATCTCTCAATGACTAAGGGATATCTGTTTCAAAATTCAGCAAGTGCTTTCAAATCAATAACAGGAGATTATGTTAATTATGCTTGTTTACTTCCTTGTTTTAATTTGGAGATTATGTAGTAGCCCTATTAGGCACAACTGCTGTTTGCCAAATGCCATTGGGATCACTCTAGAGCTTAAGAAATATATTGGCAATACACACCAGCTAATTAAAATACAAAAACTTTAATGAATTCCCAAGACCTTTATGGATGGATAGCGCCAAGATCTCATCCATTATCATTATAGTTTGTAAATTTCAGGAACCTTATCCAGCTCCATGACAATTATGCTAGTGGCTTGTCTTACTTTTACAAACATGTGACCAAAGCCTTTCAGATGAGTTTTTTACCTACAGCACTATGCGAATGATGCATATTTATCGTTGAACCAATTTGAAGTGCAGGGACAAAGCAGGACTGTTTTGAGGGCCAGCCATCGGGCACCCATTAAAAAACTCGGAGAGAACTGAGGCCAAGAGATATATTGAAGAGAATGCAGTAATAGATGGTTCATCACGTACACCAAAAACTACTTTGTTATTCTATCTTGATACTGTTGTCCAGATTTAAATACTTCCTACTTGGACTATTCAATGCAAAAGCCTGTCACTTTGACCTGAACTCTTTACAAGTATAATTTCCTCTGTTAAGTGATGTGAATTTAAAAACTAGTCCTTGTCGAATAATCTTTTTTTTTTTTTTTTTTTTTTTTACAAACTTCTGATGTTTTATTATCACTTAATACTTCATAGTCATCATGTTAACCTTCAATATTTAATGGTTCAAAGAGTAACATGCTTTTTGTTAGTTTAACTCATTTTTCATTTTCTTGTTGGTCCGTTGCTGAAATCATGAAATTACCAGAAACCACAAGTCTGCAGATGCTGGAAATCTGAAGCCACACACAGAAAATGCTGGAGAGACTTAGCAGGTCAGACAGCATCCATGGAAATGAACAAATAGTTGACATTTCAGGCTGAGACGGAGGAGAAGAGGGATAGCTAGAAGGTGATAGGTGAAGGCAAGAAACAGGATGGAGATGAAGGAATCTGATAGGAGAGGACGGTGGACCATAGGAGAAAGGGAAGGAGGAGGGGCACCAAGGGGAGGTGAGAAGAGGTAGGAGGTCAGAGTGGAGAAGAGGGAAGTGGGAAGAAAACATTTTTATACCTGAAGGAACAAATTTTGCAGCCTCATCCACATTGGTGAAACCCATCATAAATTGGAGGAATGCTTTGTCGAGCACCTCCACTCCATCCACCAAAGTGGAACTTCCTGGTGGCCCAATATATTAATTTGCATTCCTATTCTGACATGTTGTTCTGTGGCCTCCTCTTGTGCCACGATCAGGCCACCTCAGGGTGGAGGAGCAACATCTTGTATTCCATTTAGCTAGGCTTGAACCTGATAGCATGAATATCAATATCTCCTTCTGGTAAAAAAAATTCTCTGCTCTCCCTTCTTCTATTCCCCACTCTGGCAGCTTACCTCTTCTCACCTGCTTATCACCTCCCCATGGTGCTCTTCTTCCTTCCCTTTCTCCTCACCTATCAGATTCCTTCATCTCCAGCCCTTTACCTTTCCCACCCACCTGGCTTCATCTATCACCTTCTAGCTATTCTTTTTACCTCTCCTCCTACCTTTATAGTTTGATATCTTCCCCATTCCTTTCCAGTCATGAAGGAAGGTCTTGACTCAAAACATTGACTGTTCATTTCCAAAGATGCTACCTGACCTCCCTCAGCATTTTGTGTACGTTGTTATGAAATTATCAGATCTGGATAAGAAATTACTGTAGTAAATCTAGTAAGGGGTGAGGATTCCTGTATGTATACTTCAGCCCAAAGCCCAGATCGAACCTCACCTGCCTCATCAGGAAGGTATGGTATTCATGGGCCTCATGATTTTTTTTCCACTGGCTTCATTTTATTTAGGGTATTTTGTTTAAAAACAGGTGTTAATTTAAGATGGAGAATGTGGTCTAAAAGTAGATTTTCCTTTGACTTCCTTGATGTCTCAGTGGATAGAGCAGCTCATGGTTAAGCCTACAAGGGGCTCAGCTTTTCTGGATTGGGTGTTATGCAAAGAACCAGAATTGATTAGAGAGCTTAATGTAAATGAACCCTTAGGAGGCAGTGATCATTATATGATAGAATTTCCCTGCAATTTGAGAAGGAGAAGCTAAAGCCAGTTGCATAAATATTACAGTGGAGTAAAGGGAATTATACAGAGAAGAGAGAGGAGCTGACCAAAGTTGATTGAAAGAGAACACTAGCAGGGATGATGGCAGAGCAGCAATGACTTGAGTTTCTGTGAGCAATTTAGAAGGCACAGGATAGATACATCCTAAAGAAGAAGTACTCTAAAGGCAGGATGATGCAACAGTGGCTGACAAGAGAAAACAAAGCCAGCATAAAAGCCAAAGAGGGCATATAATAGAGCAAAAATTAGAGGGAAGTTAGAGGATTGGGAAGATTTAAAAACCTACAGAAGGCAGATAAAAAAGTCATAAAGAAGGATAATATTAAAGAGGACACCAAAAGTGTCTTCAGATACATAAAAAGTAAAAGAGAGGTGAGAATAGATATCAGACCACTGGAAAATGATGTTGGGGAGATAGTAATTGGGACAAGCGGATGAACTGAATAGGTAATTTGCATCAGTCTTCACTGTGGAAGACACTAGCAGTATGCCCAAAGTTCAAGAGTGTCAGGGGGCAGAAGTGAGTGAAGTTGCCCTTACTAAGGAGAAGGTTCTTGGGAAACTGAAAGGTCTGTAGGTAGGTAAGTCACCTGGACCATATGGTCTACAGGCCAGGATTCTGAAAGAGGAGGCTGAAGAGATTGTGGAGGTAGTAGTAATGATCTTTCAAGAATCTATGGATTCTGGCATGGTTCTGGAGGACTGGAAAATTGCAAATGCCACTCCACTCTTCAAGAAATGAGAGAGGCAGAAGAAAGGAAATTATAGGCCAGTTAGCCTAACGTCACTGGTTGGGAAGATGTTGGAGTCGACTGTTAAGGATATGGTTTCGGGTTACTTGGAGTCATGAAGTTAGCATGGTTTCCTTAAGGGAAAATCTTACCTGACAAATCTGATGTAATTCTTTTCAAGGCACTGTAAAACTATTTTAGATTAGGGATTGAACTAGCAAACTGTTTGACTTAGCCAAGTGTGAGGCAACAATAAATAAATGAGACAATAAGCTATAGGAGCAAAATTAGGCCATTTGGCCATTGGGACCACTCCACCATTTCAACATGGCTGAGCTATTTCCCTCTCAGTCCCAATCTACTTCCTTACTCATGTATCCTTTCATGCCTTGACTAATCAAAAATCTATCAACCCCTGCCTTAAATATACTCAATGACTTGACCTCTACAGCCTTCCGTGTCAACGAATTCTACAGATTCACCATTCTCTAGTTAAAAAAATTCCTCTCATCTACATTCCAAATAAACATTCCTCTTTTCAGATGCTGTGTCATCTAGTCTTAGACTACCCCACTACAGGAAACATTATGTCCACATCCACTCTATCGAGGCCTTTCAACGTTCGATAGGTTTCAAAGAGAAACTCCCTCATTCTTCTGAATTCCAGTGAGTACAGGCCCAGAGCTACCAAACGTTCCTTATGTGATAATCTTTTCAATCCTGGAATCATTTTCATAAATTTCCTTTGAACTCTCTCCATTTTTATATAAGGGGCCCAACATGTTGGTGAAGTCTAATTTTGGAGTATTGTATGAAGTTTTTGTCCTCCTACTTACAGGAAAGATGAAAACAAAGTTGAAAGATTACAGAGAAAATTCACAAGGATGTTGCTGGGTCTTGGACACCTGAGTTATAAGGAAAGATTTAATAGGTTAGGACTGTATTCTTTACAGCATAGAAGATTGAGAGGAGATTTGGTGAGGTATAGAAAAATATGAGGGGTATAGATAGAGTAAATGCAAGCAGGCATTTTTTCACTGCGGTTGGGTGGGAATACAATCTGAGGTGTCACGTGTCCAGCAACAATGGATATGAAATTAAGTCAGGTTATATAAACAAACAATGATATTTATTAACCTCTACTCAAAACAAGGAAAAGTAAACAAACTAGCTTAACTGGAAGTTAACCATTATGCGGCTATCTCGAACAAACAGCCAAACTTAGAAATAGTTCTGAAAGAGCTCTCATTCAAGCCCAATCTTATAGTAAGTTGAAAAGTCCAAGAGATTTTTACAGTCTTTAAGGAGAGATTTTACTGCAGCAACAATTCCTTCGAAGAAAATGACGAATCTGCCAATCACAGTCGAGCGATGCCTTGTCCAAAGGAGTCACGCTGAATATGAAGTCATAAAGTAACTGACCTTTCTCCTGGGGGGTGGACATTGCACAAACCGTCCTGATCTTGCAGGGGTTTAACACAAATGTGCATGCCAATTTCCTGGACAATTCCAATTCCAAATAGTCGATCACTTCCAAAACACTGAACGTCATTAACTTTTGGGTTCTCGTACTTTGGTAAGGTCTTCACTCTCCAATACTAGACTGTAAAGGTAAAACAAAGGTGCAACAAACAAAAACTGGCAGCGCTTGTTGAAACTGCCATAACACAATGTGTTTGCACCTTAAAATAGAAAGTAAAACTGCATCACACTTTGGCGGCTTCCTTAAATACCGTAGGGAATATGCCCTCACGTGACGTAACATCACCTCACGGTCATGAGACAATTACATAATCCCACTCACAAGACTATTATGTCATCCCACTGTCCCGTGATCAAACTGTGGGCATGTAACACCTCCCCCAAAAAGGGAAAATTTTGGTCTATCGTGAGCAAAATTTTAACAACTATTTAGAAAAAAAATATACGAATGTATAAAATATACAACATACACAATATACATAGAATTATCATATAGCACCTTGCAAACTAATATACCGTCGGAGTGTTACAAATATTAAAATTCCATTCAAAAAACATCGTAAATTCAACATCGGGACAGACAGTTGGCAATCACATTATCTTTGCCTTTAATATGAGTTATCAAAATATTATACTCCTGTAACATCAAACTCCAATTCAGCAACCTTCTATTTTTGTTTTTCATCTTACTCAAAAATACTAATGGATTATGATGGGTGTAAACTATGAGTGGTTTCTGAGTTGCACCAACGTACACTTCAAAATGCTGTAAAGCTCCCAAAACGAGAGATAATAATTCCTTTTCTATGGTTGAATAATTTCTCTGATGCTCATTAAGTTTCTTAGAAAAGTACGCTACCGAATGATCAACCTCATCACCATCATCCCTTTGGAGTAACATTGCTCCAGCAGCCTCATCACTGACATCCACAGCTAATGAAAATGGTTTTTCAAAGTTAGGTGACTTGAGCACAGGTTAATGACATAGCATAGCTTTCAATTTATCAAATGCGACAAAGCACTGTCTACTCAAACCTTTCACCTTTCTTCAAAGGTTAGTTAATGGAAGGGCAATGTCAGCAAAATTCTTACAAAATTTTTGGTAATATTCTACCATTCCCAAGAATCTTCTGAGAGTCTTTTTACCAGTTGGAGTGGGTACCTCTAAAATTGCCTGAACTTTTGCCTGAGTAGGAGCTAATCTACCTTGACCCACAACATAACCAAGGTGGGTCACAGTGGCATGACCAAATTCACTTTTATCTAAGTTAATAGTTAGGTTAGCTTTTGAAAGCCTTTCAAATAGTTTCTCCACCGCAGTAAGCTGTGCTTCCCAAGTATCATTTCCTGTAACTAAATCATCAATATAGGCATCTATATCTTTCAACCCATGAATCACAGAATTAATCATTCTCTGGAAAGTTCCTGGTGCATTCTTCATTCCAAACGGTAGAACATTATATTCATATAACCTAGATGGTGTTACAAATGCAGAAATCTCTCTACCTCTATCCGTCAGTGGAACACACCAATACCCTTTTAACAAATCAATCTTTGTAAGGAACTTTGCTTTTCCAACTTTGTCCACACAATTATTTACCCTAGGGATTGGATACACATCTGTTTTTGAAAGAGCATTCACCTTCCTGTAATCAGTACAAAACGGAATACTACTATCTGGTTTAGGTACCATGACACAAGGTGAACTCCAATTCGAAGTAGAAGGTCCAATAATATTATTCTCTAACATATACTTAATTTTTTGTTCAGCAAGTGCACATTTTTCCATGTTCATCCAATATGGATGTTGCTTTATGGGTTTGGCATCTCCAACATCTACATCATGTGAAGCTACGGTGGTTCTTTTTGGAACATCTGGAAATAAATCCCTGTATTTAAAAATAAACTGCTTCATCTGCTGCCTCTGCTCTGGCTGTAAATGAGCCAATTTCTCATCAATATTTTCCAGAATTGTCGAGTTTGGTAATCTGGCAGAAATAACGTTTGGTTTAAAATGAGTTTCAGATGAATCATCCATAAGTTCCCAGAGGGATCAGACTCATTATTATTGACCACAACAGTCATAGTAGGGGACTGTTTCTCATAATATAGTTTTATCATATTTATATAACAAAGCTGCATTGGCCTTCTTTGATCTGGTGTTTTTACCACATAATCTACATCAATAACTTTAGACATAATCTCATAAGGGCCATGAAATTTAGCTTGTAATGGATTTGTTTGCACCGGGAAAAGAATCAACACCTTATTTCCAGGCTTAAATGACCTCATTCTAGCTTCCTTGTCATACCAAGTTTTCATTTTCTCCTGAGCAGATTTTAAATTTTCCCTTGCTAAGCTACAAGCCTTTTGTAATCTTTCCTTAAATTTTAAAACATAATCCAGCAAATTAGTATGTACTTCTTTGTTAATCCACTGCCCCTTTAACAATGCCAAAGGTCCTCAAACTCTGTGCCCAAACACAAGTTCAAAAGGACTAAAACCTAGGGATTCCTGCACTGACTTCTCTACTGCAAACAAAAATAAATGAATGCTCTCATCCCAATTCTTCTTATTTTCAACACAAAACGTCCTAATCATGGTTTTGAAGGTAGAATGGAACCTCTCTAAGGCCCCTTGTGATTCGGTATGATACGCAGACGATGTAATCTGTTTGACTCCCAGCTTATAAACTATCTGCTGGAACAATCCAGACATAAAATTACTTCCTTGATCAGATTGGATCTCCTCAGGCAATCCAAAATAAGTGAAGAATTTTATAAGAGCCTTTATTACAGTTTTAGTCGTTATATTCCTAAGAGGTATTGCCTCTGGAAACCTAGATGTGGTACACATGACAGTCAGCAAATATTGGTGGCCAGCTTTAGTTTTTGGCAATGGGCCTACACAATCTACAGTAATTTTGGAAAAAGGTTCACCAAATGCAGGAATAGATTGCAGTGGAGCCACTGGAGTAACTTGATTAGGTTTACCTTCAACCTGCACAAGTGTGACAAGTTCGACAAAATGTTACCACATCCTTTCTTAAACCAGGTCAGTAAAAATTTTTAAAAACCTTGTTCACAGTTTTCTTCACACCTTGATGGCCACCCAAGGGCATACTATGAGCCAAAGTTAAAATCTCATTCCTATAAACTTTAGGAACTACTACCTGGTGAACAACTGCCCACTCCTCACTTGTAGGAATTGTAGGTGATCACCACTTCCTCATTAACACTCCACTCTTAAAATAATACCCTACTGGCACTTTCTCAATTTCACTATCTGGAAGAGTTTGTTCTTTTAATTTGACAACCTCAGGGTCCCTACTCTACTCTGCTATAATTTGCTTCTGAGACAGAGACAAATCTTTATGGTCAGACTTACTACAAGAATCTTGATCAAACAATAAAACCATAGAAACCATAGAAACTACAGCACAGAAACAGGCCTTTTGGCCCTTCTTGGCTGTGCCGAACCATTTTCTGCCTAGTCCCACTGACCTGCACACGGACCATATCCCTCCATACACCTCCCATCCATGTATCTGTCCATTTTATTCTTAAATGTTAAAAAAGAACCCGCATTTACCACCTTGTCTGGCAGCTCATTCCATACTCCCACCACCCTCTGTGTGAAGAAGCCCCCGCTAACGTTCCCTTTAAACTTTTCCCCCCTCACCCTTAACCCATGTCCTCTGTTTTTTTTTCTCCTCTTGCCTCAGTGGAAAAACCCTGCTTGCATTCACTCTATCTATACCCATCATAATTTTATATACCTCTATCAAATCTCCCCTCATTCTTCTACGCTCTAGGGAATAAAGTCCTAACCTATTCAACCTTTCTCTGTAACTGAGTTTCTCAAATCCCGGCAACATCCTTGTAAACCTTCTCTGCACTCTTTCAACCTTATTTATATCCTTCCTGTAATTTGGTGACCAAAACTGAACACAATACTCCAGATTCGGCCTCACCAATGCCTTATACAACCTCATCATAACATTCCAGCTCTTATATTCAATACTTTGATTACTAAAGGCCAATGTACCAAAAGCTCTCTTTACGACTCTATCTACCTGTGACGCCACTTTTAGGGAATTTTGTATCTGTATTCCCAGATCCCTCTGATCCTCTGCACTCCTCAGTGCCTTACCATTAACCCTGTATGTTCTACCTTGGTTTGTCCTTCCAACGTGCAATACCAAGGTAAGAAAGTTTTTGTCAAATCATCAAAACTTGAGTCCCGAATTGAATGGTCATGGGTAGCAGACCCATCCACATCAACAATCTTTTTGGCCATAGCTCAGGTTACAACACAGGAGGAATCCATCTTTGGTTCATCAGAGATGGGCTTAATTGTCAAATGCACTTCAGGAAAAACCTGTCCATCTGCTAGGTCGTTCACTAACAATAGAGAAACATCATTCACGGGTAAACTGGGTTGTAGTCCTACTTTAACAGGTCCTGAAACTAACTCTGACCTTAAAATTACTCTGTGCAGATGTACAGGCATAAGGGCACTCCCAAGACCTTGTACATAGTTTACCTCAGGGGTCCCCACCTTTTTTGCACCGTGGACCTGTTTCATATTGACAATATTCTTGTGGACCGGCCGACGGTGGGGGGTGGGGGGTGGGGAGTGGTGTTCAAGTAGGCTTAAACTCACCTAGATATGTCTGTTACAGTTAGGGTGGCCAACTTTCTCACTCCCAAATAAGGGACAAAAGTAGCAGTCAAATACGGGACACTTGTGTTTACCCCGAGAAAGATTACTATGACCATGAAGCCTTGCGCGAGCACCTGTGTGCACATGCGTGACGTACGCATGCACGTATGTGCCAATTTTTTTTCCCACAAATCGGTTTTGCCTTAATCTTCCTGACTACACTGTACATACATTATTTCTACTTTAAAGAGGTTGTGTATTTATCATATCATTCCTGCTTTTACTATATGTTAGTGTTATTTTGGGTTTTATGTGTTATTTGGTATGATTTGGTAGGTTATTTTTTGGGTCTGGGAACGCTCAAAAATTTTTCCCATATAAATTAATGGTAATTGCTTCTTTGCTTTACGCCATTTCGGCACGAAAGGTTTCATAGGAACGCTCTACCTTAGCGGGGGAGTTACAGGACAAGGGCGGTCCCATATGGGACAAACCAATTTAGCCCAGTATACGGGATATCCCGGCAAATACGGGACAGTTGGCAACCCTATGTTCAAGTTCAACAGTGCGTGACAGGGACTGAGGAAAGGTGCAGCTGACCCATATTGTTTCCTCGCGGCCGGGTAGCACATGCTTTGCGGCCGGTGGTTGGGGACCACTGGTTTACCTCACCAGTGTCAGACTCACTGGCACTGAAGTGGACCCCTCTTTCAAGGATACAAATCCCTCAGTTATAAAATTATCATATCCCCTCTTAAATTGGTCAGACCCTGACAAAGCTTCATTTGAATTTCTTGAACCCAGGTGTTTCAATAAGTTGCACACAGGCATCTGGGACTGCCTCCTTCTCCTTCTTCTTCAGTCGGAAACAGTTAGCTATTACATGATCAGGTTTCCTGCAATAATTACAAATAGGACCAAAAGGTCTTTCCTTCACTTGTTTCCCTTCCTCCTTACCTTTCTCACTAACTTCTGATTTAATTTCTGACTATCCATGCTAATTTTTTTCTTAAAAGTTCTACCTGGAGGAAATTTACTCTTATGGATTAGAGCATACTCATCTGCTAACTTAGCAGATTCCTGCAATGTAGCAGTGTCCCTCTCATTCAAGTATATCTTTATGTCAATAGGGATGCACCTTTTAAATTCCTCCATTAAAATCAACTCTTTCAAGGTATCATACTCCCCATTCACATCTTTAGAGGTAACCATCACTCAAAACACTGATTTATCGTAAACAAATTCCACATAAGTTTGGTCCATAGATTTCTTCAAATTTCTAAATCTTTCCGGAAAAGTTTCCGGAACCAGTTCATATGCTTTCAGAATATGCTGCTTCACAATATCATAATCAAGTGCTTGTTTAGCAGTTAAAGCTGTATAAACTTGTTGTGCTTTACTTTTAATTACACTTTGTAACAGCACTAGCCATTTCTCTTTTGGCCACTCTGAAGTCCGAGCAACCGTCTCAAAATGCTGGAAGTATTTATCAGCTTCTGACTTGTTAAATGGAGGAGCCAATTTAACTTCCTGACTAGCAGCAAACCACTTCCTAGAACCAGAGGACTGATTCTCGAACCTTAACTTCGCTATCACAAGCTCAAATTCCCTCTGTTTATCTGCTTCTCTAGCCGCCACCTCCTCTTTATATTGCTCTAAGTCAGCTTCAAATTGTTTTTGTTTTAACTCAGCTTCTACTCTAAGCTTCTCTAATGCTACCTGTTCCATGTGTAACTGGATCGCTTCTTTACTTACAGGGAACTGATCTAACTCCGCTTCATCAAAAACTCCCGAATCTATATAGTGTTCCGCTATTTTCCTCTGAACTACTGGCTTAGTTGTAACAGTCGATATTCCTTTAAGGTCCAACCTTCTAGCAATCTCTAATACATCACCCTTTTTCGCTTTCGCTAATACCGCTGGGGTTGGAGGTGCCAGAAAGCCGTCAAAATCCATTGCTGCTGATTACCACACACAAACCAATCAAACAAAATAAATCGAATATTTCCCCTTCTCCAAATCAGATCGATAATTAAACAAGAAATTAATCTCAAAATTGGAACGGATCAAGACGAGCCCCCACTTCGCCACATGTCCAGCAACAATGGATATGAAATTGAGTCAGGTTATATAAACAAACAACGATATTTATTAATATCTACTCAAAACATAGAAAAGTAAACAAACTAGCTTAACCGGAAGTTAACCGTTATGCGGATATCTCAAACAGTCAAACTTAGAAATAGTTCTTAAAGAGTTCTCATTCAAGCCCAGTTTTAAAGTAGTAAGTTGAAAAGTCCAAGAGATTTTTACAGTCTTTAAGGAGAGATTTTACTGCAGCAACAATTCCTTCGAAGAAAATGATGAATCTGCCAATCACAGTCGAGCGATGCCTTGTCCAAAGGAGTCACGCTGAATATGAAGTCATAAAGTAACTGACCTTTTTCCTGGGGGGTGGACATTGCACAAACCGTCCTGATCTTGCAGGGGTTTAACTCAAATGTGCATGCCAATTTCCTGGACAATTCCAATTCCAAATAGTCGATCACTTCCAAAACACTGAACGTCATTAACTTTTGGGTTCTCGTACTTTGGTAAGGTCTTCACTCTCCAATACTAGACTGTAAAGGTAAAACAAAGGTGCAACAAACAAAAACTGGCAGCGCTTGTTGAAACTGCCATAACACAATGTGTTTGCACCTTAAAATAGAAAGTAAAACTGCATCACACTTTGGCGGCTTCCTGAAATACCGCAGGGAACATCATCCCACTGTCCCGCAATCAAACTGTGGGCATGTAACAGAGGTCATAAGTTAAGGATGAAAGGTGAGAAGTTTTAGGGAACATGAGAGGAAACTTCTTCACTCAGAGGGTTGTGAGAGGGTGGAATGAGCTGCCAGCACAAGTGGTGTATGCAAGCTTGATTTCAATGTTTAAGAGAAATTTGGATAGGTTACACAGATAGTAGGGATATGGAGGGCAGTGGTCCCGGTGCAAGTCGATGGGAGTAGGCAACTTTAATAGTTTTGGAATGTACTAGATGAGCTGAAGGATCTGTGTTGTACTTCTGTATGTCTCTGACTCTAAATCTGCTCACCATGTTCCAAATAAGGCTTCATCAGTCCCTCAGTATTACTTTCAAACCTGCAAATTAACCTTTAGTGAGTCCTGAACAAGGACTCTCAAGTTCCTTTGCAGCTCAGATTTTTGAATTTTCTCTCCATTTAGAAAATAGTACATGCTTTTATTTTTTCTACCAAAGTGCATGATCATACAATTCCTGACACTGTATTCCATTCTCCTAATCCATCTAAGTCCTTCTGTAGCTTCTCTACTGTCTCAAAAGTCCCTGTCTCTCCATTTACCTCAAGTGCAATTTTCCAGTCCTCTGGAAACAAGCCAGAATCCACTGATTCTTGAGGGAGGTAAAGATGTGTTTGATGATATGATGTCGTAGAAAATGGCAGAAGTTGTGGAGAATGATGTGCTGGATATGGAGGCTAATGGATTGGTAAGTGAGGAACTCTATTCCCTGTTTAGGTGGTGGGAAGATGGGGTGAGGGTAGATATCTAGGAAACGGAGGAGATGTGGGTGAGGGCAACATCAACTGATGTCTTACAACTGATTCAGTATCTTGGACAGAGTAAAAAAGCCTTACATGATATCGCCTGCTGAGTAATGCTGATAAAAGTACAATAAGTGTACAGAAGGTTTGTACAATATAAACTCTGTATGTCCGGTAATATTTATTGTTTTAATTTATGATACAGCTTCCAACGCCAATGGCACCATACTTACTATGAATCATCAATTTAGAAAAGGAGTGACATTATTTAAAAGAATTGCCTTGGTAAATAATTCAAATTGTTGAGTTGTAAATACATTGTATAATGTCATTTTTATTGTCTACTTCTAATAGAGTACTGAAAGACCATTTATTATGATCAATAATTCTAAGCACTCAACAAAATTTCATGGAAAATAGCCCTGTAATAATTAGTAGACATCACATAATTTTTCTTTATACAAATATTTGACTCAGCTGCTCTAATAAAGTGGATGGCAGGGATGATAACCGATTTTCTGTGAATAAACCAAATCAATGGAGAAGTCACGTTGCCCACCCAAAGTTAGATTCTGATACGTCAACCAAATTCAGTTTCTGGCAACTCACTGAATCTAAGTTCCTAATGGAGAGGTGTGGGCATCATATAAGTGTTCCACTGCAGACCACTAGTTTGGAAGGCAGGGAATTTGATTGCTATATTAATGAATTGACTTTATTACTTACATCCTTCATATACATGAGTAAAAATCTTTGCGTTATATTTCTGTCTAAATATGCAATGTGCAATTTATAGTCATTTATAATAAATAGTATGTACAACAGGACAGTCATATAACATAGAAATACAATTAAGCAGTCTGAAGGCCTGGTGGAAAAAGCTGTCCCGGAGCCTGTTGGTCCTGGATTTATACAGCGGTACCGTTTCCTGGATGGTAGCAGCTGGAAGTTTGTGGTTGGGGTGAAAGGAATCCCCAAAGATCTTTTGGACCCTTTTTGCACACCTGTCTTTGTAAACGTCCTGAATAATGGGAAGTTCACATCTACAGATGCGCTGGGCTGTCCGCACCACTCTCTGCAGAGCCCTACGGTTGAGGGCAATACAGTTCCTAAACCAGGCAGTGATGCAGCCAGTCAGGATGCTCTCAATTGTGCCTCGATAGAAAGTTCTTAGGATTTGGGGGTCTATAACAAACTTCTTCACCCGTCTGAAGTGAAAGAGGCGCTGCTGTGCCTTTTTCACCACACAGCTGGTGTGTACAGACCACGTGAGATCCTTGCTGATTTTTATGCCAAGGAATTTAAAGCTGTTCACCCTCTCAACCCCAGATCCATTGATGTAGATAGGGGCTAGCCTGCCTCCATTCCTCCTGTAGTACACAACCAGCTCCTTTGTTTTTGAGACATTGAGGGAGAGGTTTAAGCCATCTGGGAAATCAGATTTGGATGAAGCTGCGAGGAAGTTGATGTTAGAATAGCCAGAGCAAGTCCCAGCACTGACCCACAGTATTTCTAGCAGGAACACACCATATTTCTACACTTTAAGTTAACCATAGTCTCCTTGGCATGAAATGAATGCCCAATCCACATTTTCATTCAATAACTGCCCAATTTTCTGAAGAGAAACGTTGCTCAAAGTTCAGAGCTCCCCTGCTAGTCTTTTCATATCCTAGCATTCAGGCATATTTGGATATCTTGAAGTTAGCTAAAAAAAAATTATGAACAACTTGCAATGACTAATTTGCAAAGCACACATGATCAGTTTCATTAAGTTTATAATGGATCAATTTAATTGTGGATTCCTAAATTAATATATTTTGTTATCAGATTGGAGAAAATGCTGAAAATTGAAGTCAGAAATCTCCATCTTCAATCATGTCTCTAGGATCAATTGTTTGGCAACAATAAAGTATAAAGTATGTCTCATAAAACTAAACATCCAACTTGATTAGAAGTACAGATTTATAATATATTTTAATTAATAACTTATCATTACCAGTGATACTGTTACTTAAAGGGTGTAAATAACAATACATAGGGTAGTTACTACTAGGATCTAAACTGGACTTCCTTCTAATTGAAAGTATTTTTAGAATGTCTTTACAATAACAAGTCAATTTTTATATTCCCACAAGGCCACTAACAGTTTAAAAAGCTTTCCATTCAAACAATCAAAGCATTAACTTTATCAATTTGTACACACACACACACACACACACACACATGCGCGCGCACGCACACAGACCACAGCAACATTTTTCACTTTGCTAATTTGACAAAAATCAAAAATATGCTTCTTCTGGAATATGCTGTCTAAAAAGATGAGTTTGACAATATGTATGTACATCCCAAATTTGTCCTTCACCACCTTGGAGATCTCAGCAATTCTTCGCAATTTCATACAATCACACACTCTTTATATATACTTAAAAAGATATGCGAAGTTAATAGGAAACATTTGGCCATTGACTCATAAGTGCTTAGATTCATAAATATAGATGGCTCTATAATCACCAACATACCAGGTAAGGTCTTCTGCAGACATAACAATAGGTTCTACAAAAATACGAAGTTTAAAGTAAATTTGTTATCAAAGTACACATAAGTGACCATATATAAACCTGAGATTTGTTTTTTTTGGGTGCATATTCAGTAAATCCAAGAACGATAATAGAATCAATGGAAGGCTGCACCCAACAGAATGAGCCAGCAACTAATGTGCAAAAGAGAACAAACTGTGCAAATACATAATAAATACATAAATAAATAAGCAAGAACATGAGATGAAGAGGTCTTGAAAGTGAGTCCATAAGTTGTGGGAACAATTCAAAGATAGAGCAAGTGAAGTTGAGTGAAGGTATCCCACTGGTTCAAGAGTCTGATGGTTGGGGGGTAATAACTTGTTCCTGAATCTGTTGTTGTGAGTCCTCAAGCTCCTGTAGTTTCTTCCTGATGCCAGCAGTGAGAAGAGAACATGACCTGGGTGAAGATGGATGCTGCTTTCCTATGACAATGCTCCATGTGGATGTGCTCAGTGGTGGGGATGACTTTACCTGTAATGGACTGGGATGTGTCCACTACTCCTTGTAAGGTTTTCTGTTCAAACACATTGTTGTTTCCATACAAGCCGAGATGCAACCAGTTAATACACTGTCCACCACACATCTATAGACGTTTGTCAAAGTTTGCCAAATCTTTATAAACTTCTAACAAAGTAGAGGCGCTGCCATGCTTTCTTCATAATTTTGCTTACGTGCTGGGCCCAGGACAGGTCCTCTGAGATGAGAAACAGAGAAATTTAAAGTTGCTGATCCTCTTCATCTCTGACCCCCAATGAGGACTGGCTCATGGATTTCCACCTCCTGAAATCAATAATCAGCTCCTTGGTCTTTCTGACATTGAGTGAGATGTTGCTGTTGTGGCACCAGTCTGCAGGTGAGGAAATTGAGGATCCAATTGCACAAGGAGGTTTTGAGGCCAAGGCATTAAGGCTGAAGCTTACTGATTAGTTTTGAGGGCATAATAGTATTGAATACCGATCTGTATTCAATAAAGAGCATCCTGATGAACTTCACTTGCTCGATCATTGAATTGTTCCCACAACTTATGGACTCACTTGCTGTTCATATCCAGGGTTCAGTGGGGAGCCAATGAAATGGCATCTACAGTGGATGTAAATTAAACTGGATGATTGCCATTGAGGCAAGTTACCACATTCTTCTCAGGCACATGTATAATTGAAGCCTGCTTGAAGCAGCTGAGTACCTCAGATTGCCGAAGCAAGAGATTGAGAGGTGTACAGCTGAACATCCTTTGAGCTGATCTACAGGCTCCACATTCATCTCACTGACAATGGCAACTGTTCTATCCTGAGGTAACATTGGATTCACATTATGCCTATCCAAATAAGGAAGGGTATTGTATTCTCTTCTTTTCAACATAGGTATGTGCATTTTCTTGTTCCTTTGCCTGAGAAATATCTAGCATTTGATTAACAACCAATCATCAAATGAAACTAGGAATATTCATTTATCAAATAATGGTGATGGAATTCATCGGAGACTCCAGGGTAAGATTGTGACAGTGACTCTCAGAGTAGAATAATTTTCTTTTCATTATATTTTTTAAAAACAGTGAAGTTTCCTTTCTGTGGATGTCAGAATGGGATGGCCAAACAACATAAATGTACTCTTATCTCCAAGGCACTTAAATTAGGAAAATTTTCCATGATCTTACAAATTGTATCAGGATATACCATTATTTAATTCACATTTTTACTCAACAATCTGGAAATAAACACCTGAAACCAAATTATTGATACTTTGGTACACAAAAAATAGTTGTTGTTTTGTTCCTTTTCTCTTCTCAGCTCTTCATTTTTTGGCATTTACAAAACATTAATACATTTGTACAGCTTTACTAATCAATATTTTATTTCCCCCACATTCCTATCAACTGCTCTGGATACTTCCATTCAGCTACACATACTAGGTACAATTTACATCAGCCAATTAATCTACCTACCTGCACAGTGTGAATAAAACAGGAACACTCACAGGAATTCCACACAGCCACAGGAAGAATGTACAAACTCTACAGCCAGCAGCTGAGGTCAGGATCAAAACAGGGTCACTGAAGATGAGAGACAGCTTTGCCACTGTGCCTTGTACTTCTGTTCTCAATGTGCTCTGTGCCTTGGAATCACAAATCTAACGTAGCTGTAAACAGCCAAAAGACAAGGCTGTCTTTGGCAGTAGAAACACAGATATTTAGCATGAGAGAAAAGGATAAAAAAGTGTAATCTCAATTATGCTATTGGCTTAGAGTTGAAGTATTGAACACATAGCGTGTATCTATTCAGTTAAAATCTTAAATTTTATTTGTTATTTTCACAGTGATATTCTTTTAATGTCAACAAGGTAAACAAGAAAGAATTTCTTTATCCAGAGGGTGCTAAGTCTACGGAATTCATTGCCACAGATGGCTCTGGAGACCAAGTCATTGGGTATATTTAAAGCAGAGGTTGATAAGTTCTTGATTAATAAGAGCATTAAATGGTATAGGGAGAAGGCAGGAGGGAAAGTCAGTCATGATTGAATGGTGGAGTAGAGTCGATGGGCTGAATAGCCTAATTCTGCTGCTATGTTTTATGGTATTATTAGGAAGAAGATAGTTTTATGAGGGGAATCTAATGTTACCCCCAAACCACTATCCATATTTGTTCTTGAGCCGTACTGATTGTCCCAGCCTAACTCAGGGTGCAGTTACATTGAAAGCCTAACTCCCAGCACATTGGCAGTACTGTACCAAGTGGAACATAGGGTCTATTTCAGAGTAGACATCTGGCAGCTCTCATACAGTGGTGTTGATAGAGAAGACTCTGTTTCCAAAGTAGTGCCATCATTGAATCTTCACAAACACTCAAACAGTTGGGACGGGTCAGAAATAACATTGCTAAAGAAATAATCATTTTAATACTTAATTGAAACAAACATTCAGATACTAAAGAACAAGTAAAGACATTGAAATGAAGGTAACCAAAGGATGAAATAAGCTTCATTTTTCTTCCAGCAATCCATTTTTTCTATTCATTAAATTACACTGCTGTGCTTGCTTCACTTTTAACGTGAAGCATATTTGGCAAGCATGTTTCCCATCCTAATACTAGCAAAGACTGAAATTTCAGGTGTCTACATGGGGGACAGGCTGCAGCCCACAAAGCACAATAGAAGATACCATTGCCAGCTGGACTCTGGGCCTCTGCAGGTATGCCCAGAAATTAAAGCTGGTGTTCAAACATGAACATGCAGCATAATATATTGGTATCAATGTTGAATTCATTGAATTAAGTGGTACATTGTCTTGGTTGTCTACAGTCTTCCCTGAGGTTGAATTCTTTATGCAATTTGCAAAATCCACAGAATGCATTTTATGTATTTAAACTGTGGCAGCGTATTTCTTTGATTTCTCAATGAAGTTATGAGTATCATCTGCCTGAACCTTTAACAAGCAAAGAAAAATAAAGATCCTTTTAACTGTAAACAGTATTCAAAATCTCACATAAAGCAACCAATTAGAATTATGGACCAAATCAAGCTGGATTTGACCCACTACCAGGACTTCAATTTACATGGGCCAGATATGCAGGACTGACTAAAATGACTCTCCACACCTGGGTGACATTGAACAAAGCATAATAAGACCTCAGTGGCAAGTAGACCTTGGATGACATATTCCTAAGGACTTGTCCCTGAAACCTCCAGACAACCTTTGTAAGGTGCCCAAGCTAGGAGTGGAATACAGCTTCTTGTCAAAGTTGAGTACTCTTATTAATTATAAAAGATGTTATTATGATTGCTATAAATTACAAAACAAGGTGTTACTTCCAATGGGTTCTCACTCTAAATATGAACCAATCTTATCCTTGATTAGAAAGTGTGTAGTCCTAGAATCGTCTAGAAAATGTCTAGTTAACGGATAGTTTGGCTACAGAAGTGCTAATCTTTATAAATGATAATTTATTCCTCAATTCATTGGAAGGATTTGGAATACTGTTACCCTCACTTGATTCATCCAATGCTCTCCTAGATAGTTTACTTGAATCTACCACCCATAAACTGCATGAAAATGCCTTTGTTCACAACCCACTATTACGAAGAAAACAAAATTTATGACACAGAAGACCATGTGGCACATGAAGGTTAAAAACAACTACCCATCCAAATCCTACCTTCCAAGACTAGATATATAGCCCTGTGGGTCATGGGTTTTCAAAGACTCATTGATGTACTTTTTAAAATATAATGAGCATTTTAAACTATACCTTCTTCTCAGGCAATCCCCCAAATTTTACAAAACTCAAGTAAATCTCCCCTCATTCCCCTTTATTCCGAACAAACCAACCCTGCTGATCCAGTATTAAATGCAGTTAGCTACATGTTTCTAGTTCTAGCAACATCACTCCTCAGTATTGTTTCTAGTGCAACAACACTTATCCTTCAGTGCTGAAACTGGAATTGGATGCACCTGTGGTCAATCTTCTGTTCAAAGCAGATGAGCATAAATACCATGTTTAAAAATCTATCACTCACCTAAATAACGACAATTTCTTGCATGCTTTTTCAGCTGCTTATCATCCTGTTACTTTTAAGGATCTGTGGATATATTTATACTCCCAAGTTCTTTTGTTCCTCCACACAATCACCCACGATATTTTCCTTGCATTTTTGCACCAAAAACAAGATTCTGACTACACCTTTCTTTTTTTTAAACTCTATTACTTACTGTTCCCTCAGAAAATCCAGACCTTGTCTTCCTTTTCAAATCCTTCACTTTACCCTTACAATCTCATTATAATCCTGTATGCACACGTTGTTGTTTCTGAACCCTTCATCACAGCTCCTTCTTCCTTCTGTACACATTCACAGGAGATCCCAAAGTTTCTTCATCTTGACATTTCCCTCTCAGGTTTCAAATGCATTTGGCCCATTTAGCCTTCCCCCGCTCTTTTACTCATTATTCTTTTACCAAGTGAGCCGCTTTAGAAAAAAGATTGGAACTGTAGAAATGTCATACTGAAAGCAATTAGTATTTCTCACTATCATGCACAATGCCATGTTGGCCAAGATCCAACACTATCCCAAAAGCAAACAATTTTCTGTGAAACTTTGAATAAACAACAACACATTGTTAATATGCATTCTGGCAGTGTTGGGATCTAATTACTGTTGCACAAAAACTGAGGATACAACATCCAGTTCCACAAATACCCGTGTATCATATGACTACTACCCTTTTGAATATAGCAGTTGCCATATTGGGTTAAAATGTGCTCTTGCTTCACACACAGAATTCCAGCCACAGTGGCAACCAGAATGCTCTCATGACAAGTATAATACAGCTCAGTTTCATGTGTCCTATATTTTGACTGGATGTTCTCCCTTTATCAAGTGATATGGATCATACTGATACTGATAAAAAGAGAAAAAAAGAACCATAACATGCCACTTGAGGGCTCCCTATATAGGGCAATCAGTACAGGACATCTTTATTTAGAACAGACTGGCATAATTTATGAATTCTCTCATTAATCTGGTTGATAGTGTCTGGAAGATAATGAAAGAACTAAAGTTTGCCCTTAATCTTGTGGATTATTCCAGTCACATCTTTATATCCTGCTTTCTGCTTTACCAAACACATTCATCAGAAATCTGTGCCAGAAGCCATTTTCAAATGCATTCATAGATTATCATTAAAAACAAATGAAGCTGGTAAATCAATTTGATTCTGTATATTCAAGTGAATCTAGAAACTAAGGCTCACAAATGGCTCTTTACCAGATGAAAAAGTTTTATAGTTGAACTAATACTGGAAATTATACAAAAGGAAACTGATTACTTCCAGTACAGGAAAATTATTTTTGTTATTTATATCACACCTAATTGACAAGACTAATCACGTGGGTGCACTTATAAATATAAAGAGTTGTCACTTTGTTTTAGTACATTGATGAAAAGTATAATGAAAGACTGCAGTTACAGAGATGTTCTTTTCCTTGCTGGCTGTGATATAGGGTATCTACTTAAGAGTTTGCAAGGATGGGTAACTAAGGAAGTAAAATCAGGCAAATCAAAAGTACAAAGTAAATTTTATAATCAAAGTACACATATGTCTCTATATACAACCCTGAGATTCATTTTCCTGTGGGCATACTCAATAAATCTATAGAATAATAACTATAACAGGATCAATGAATGATCAACCAGTGAGCAGAAGACAACAAACTGTGCAAATGCAAATAAAAATAAATAGCAATTAATAACGAGGACATGAGATAAAAGGTAAAGTGAGATCATTGGTGGTGAGTGGATGGGCAAGTGAGTGTAGTTATCTCCTTTTGTTCAAGAGCCTGATGGTTATGGGCTGTTCTTGAACCTGGTATTGAGAGTCCTGAGGCTCTTGTATCTTCCCACCTGATGGCAGCAGCGAGAAAAGAGCATGGCCTGGATGCTGGGGATCTCTGATGATGGATGCTGCTTTCCTACAACAGCAGTTCATGTAGATTAGCAACATAATTCTGTTAAAATAATTTACTTAGTGCAGTTTATTGTGTCAAACGATCAAAACAGAAATTTCCTGTGCATTCACAGCTTTTTTGTTTAATTTCATACATTTTTATCAATGAATTTCTATTCACTTGAGCTTATCCAAAATTACTGCCATCACCAAATTCACACTGTCTCTTGTTTTGATACAGTACCCATAAACTACTTTTTGCCAGCTTGGAATGCCTCAATCTTAAAATCCTCATTCTTATATTTTAATCCTTCCACAAATTGGGCAACACCAACCTCTGAACTGCCTTCAGCCCTATATTTATCTGAGAATTCTATGCTCTTCCAATTCTAATTTTTTGAATATCCCCAATTTATCTCTTCACCTTTGGTGACCTTGCCTTTAAGCTTCCTAAGCTCGAAGGTTCGCTGTTTCTTTACTTCTCACTCCTCCTTGAAACCTTACTTTTTGTCATCGTTTCAATATCACATTTTCTTTGAGAATACTTTAATTAAATAGTTTGTGATAGTTTACTACACTAAAACATTATAACAAGAATAGTTGTTGTTGTTAAAATACAATTTCATAATCTATCTGTCATCACAATTTTATCCTTATTCAAAAAATCTCACCTTGTCTGTGACATAATCAGAACAATAATTTTGTAATTATTTTGGAATCTTATCCATCTCGAACATAGAAACACTGCAGATTGAAAGCCATATAATGAACTATAATGAATTATTTATAGCCCGTTGTAGAAATATTTAGCCCCCAAGCAATCTTGAGATCTTGCCAGAGATGTTCAATCGGGTTAAGGTCAAGTCTCCTACTGTGTCTCTAAAGGACATCAATTTTCTTCATTTGAGGCCATTCCGTGGTTGCTCAGGCAGTGTGCTTTGGGTAGTGCTGCTGAAAGACGAACTTCATCCCCAATTTAAGCTTTTTGGCAGAGGGTAGTAGGGTTTTATCCAGGGTCTCTCTGTGTTTAGCACCATTTATCTTCCCCTGAATCCTGACCATAATTCCAGTCCCTGCTGCTGAAAAGCATCCCCATAATATGATGCTACTTGCACCATACTTTAATTGGGGATGATGTTACCTGGTTGAAGCACAGTAGTAGATTTGTGCCACATGTATTAGCATCGGGGCCAAATATTTCCACTTCAGTTTCATTCAACAACAAAACCTTCTTCCACGTCTTTACAGTATCTTCTAAGCGATGCTTTGCAAAGTCTTTACGGGCAAGGATATGCTCTTTTTTTAGCCAGGGTTTCTTCCTGGTCACTCTTCCATAAATACCCTTTTTGTGCAAGGCTTTAGAGATAGTGGAGTCATGAACTTCATGTCCAGTTACGGTCACTGATTTCTACAGCTCACTCAGATTGACTGTTAAGCATCACACTAGCCTCTTTTACTAGTGCCATTTATTTCTAGTGACTAGTCATAAGAGCATCATGGTTGTCAATGTGGCTGAAATTCTGTGTATGAAGAACTAGAGATTATGGGTTAAGGATGAAGGGTGAAATGCTTAAGCGGAATATGAGGGGGAACGTCTTCACTCAGAGGGTGGTGAGAATATGGAATGAGCTGCTAGTGAATGTGGGTTTGATTTCAACATTTAAAGGGAAATCTGAATGGGTACATGGATGGGAGGGCTCTGGTCTAGGTGCAGGTCGATAGGACGAGACAGTGTAATAGTTCAGCACAAACTAGTTGTACCCAAGGGCTTGTTTCTGTGTTGTGATGTTCTAAGACTCTATGACTATGATGGTGAAAATGATGTATGTTCAAAAGTCAATTATATCATTGATTGCTATATACATGGATGTAACATGGGAATATGCTAAAATAAATAATCTGGAGAAGTAGTATATTAGTATATTCAGTTGTAAATCACAAATTAACACTATTAATGCTCAGAAACTAGTTGTTTAAATCCATTACACATTTTGCATTTGCACTTCTGTATATTTCAATCGATTGATAATGATAATCCAGTAACTAATGACAGCACAATATACCCTTCCTATAATCCACACTTGAAAATAATTGTTCCTGTAGATATTAATTTTGAAAAACACAGTAAGGAATAAAGAGGCTTTGTTAAGTTTTGGTTTCTGAGACAAAAACTTTGAAAATTGCATGTTTTAACTAATTAAACTCAGTTTCGGTATCAAAAAGCAGAAGATCAATTTAGAATGGGGTAGAAGTAGAAGCCTTTTATGACTGATGAACTTTGCTTGTAGGCTGTCTGAATAAAACTAGTAATTGATGTTTAGGCTAAGGATGTTTCAGAACACTACTCTAATGTAGAAGATTTGTTGCAGGGAGCTACATTTCAGTTGAAGAAACTAAAAACCAGATTGATGGGAGATAACCTCAGGTACATGAGGCTAATCAAAATGCATAATAAAACACATTGCCAATGATAGGATGCTTCAAATGTAACCAGATTCTGCACACTGTGATGTTTACTGTTAATGGCTTAATAATGCAGATTCTAGTCTTTTTTAAACAAGCTCTGACATAGTGAAGAACTATCATAAGTGATTAATATGTATCCTTCCTATTACTGAAAAGTTTACAGCTTGAATGGTATGTCAGGAAATCAGCTGTTAAAATGGGTGATTGGTGATGAGTCTTGTTGATCAGTAACACAATAGATCCATGTTTCCTAGATGGCAGTTTCAGTAGCTGTAGCATTTTTGTGCCCACAGATTTTAAATGATCTTGCAACTCATCATCATCCTTCTTTAAGATGATTATAGCCCAGGGGATGGTAGCTCTAGTGTTTGCTAAGGATAACTCCTCTGTGATAGCTCTAGCTGGTATCATGAAAAGAGAATTTGAATATCTCCCAAGAATATATTGCTTTAGTGGTCTTCTATGCTATTCCTGTTCTGTGCTTCTTACTATGCCATGTACACCATGATGGAGCTCTTTACTACCTAATTTTGAGAAGAAGCTATTTTTGTTGAGATTGATTTGAATTATTGCTATTAAGTTTTGGTTGTATCATAAACACACAAGTCAATACAGCAAATTGGCATTGGCAATAGTATTTTTCCAGCTGTATCTATATAAGGCATTGTAGCACTCAGAAATAAGAATAACTAAGGATCCTTAATTATGACTTCATAGAGCCGAAAAAGCATTGAACAATACTGCACAGGTATCCGCTGTTTGGCCCAAGTCCACACCTACCATGTCTTTCACCTAGTTAGTTCCAATTTCCTGCGTTCAGCCCATATCCTTCCAGGGCCCTTTCCTCCATGAGTGCTTCTTAAATGATTCTATCGTTCCACACTCAACCACTTCCTCCGGTATCTGATTCTATATACCCACTATCCAGTGCATGAAAAAGTTACCATGAGTGCCTTTTAATTCCATTCCCACCTTAAATCTACGCCCTCTAGCTTTGGACTCCCCTAACCTGGGGAAAAGACTGTTACTACCCGTCTCCTATATATTTCTCATGATCTTAAACCGTTCTATAAGGTTGCCTCTCGTTCTCCTGTGTTCCAAGGAATAAAGACCCAGCCTTGCCGACCTCGCCCTATAACTCAAGCCCTCCAGTCCTGGCAACATCTTCATAAATCTTTTCTGTTCTCTTTCCAGTTTAACCATGTCTTACCTATAACAGGAAAACTGTATTCAGCCCTCCAGGTGTGGCCTCGCCAACATCATGTTCCAGCTCCAATAGTCAGTGTTTTAACCGATGAAATGCCGTTTTCACCACCCAGTCTACCTGCGACTCTGCTTTCAGTGAACTATGCACTTGTACTCCTAAGTTCCTCTGTTCTGTTACACTTTCTAGTGCCCTGCCAATCATAATTTAAATCCTGTGCTGCATTTACTTTCCAAAATGTAATGAAATCCATTTGCCACTCCTCAGTTCACTAACTGATCAACATCCTGCTGTGACCAGTACATTTGTACTCTTAGGTCTTTCTGCTCCATGATACTTCTAGTGCCCCACCATTCATAATATGTCCTATGTTGGTTTCACTCTCCAAAATGCATCTCCTTGCATTGATCAAGACCCTCTGCAATCTATGATAACCTTCTTCACTATCACCCATACTTCTGAAGTCCATATCATACACAAATCTGCTGATCAAGCTTTGTGCATTCACATCAAAATCATTTATATCAATAATGAATAACAAGGGTCACAACACTGACCACGTGTCACTGGTTTCCATTTTGAGAAACAACCCCCAATCACTACCCTCTGCTTCTGAGCTTTTCCCATTAATTCTTCCCAGGTTCCATGGGACCTGACCTTCTAGACCAGCTTGCTATGCAGGACATGTTGAAAGCCTAACTAAATAAAGTTCAAAAGGAGAACATCCACCACCCTCAATACCTTTTTGGATACCTCTTAAAAAGAAATCTAAAAGATTTATGAAACATGACTTCCCAAATACAAAAGCAAACTGACTTCTAATCAGACTTTATTTGTCTAAATATTGGTTGATTCTCTCCCTCAGGATTCCCTCCAGTAACTTCCCACCACTTACGTCAGGCTGTAGTTCAGTGGATTGTCTTTTCTACCTTTCTTAAACAATGAAACAATATTAGTCACCTTCCTGTCTTTGGGAACTTCACCAATAGTTAGATGAAGCAAATATCTTCACAAGGGCCTCTACAAATTTTTTCCCTGGCCTTCCACAAAGTCCAAAGATGTACTCAGTCAGGCCCTGGGGATTTATCCATCTTCATGTGCGACAAGGCTGCAAATACCTACTCCCTGGTAAAATGGATGTTTTCTAAAACATCTCCTCTAGTCGCCATTATCTCTTGAGCAATTATGATTTTCTTTTAGGAATAATATTTGTTACAAATCCCACCCATCGCCTGTGGCTCGAGACATAGGCAGCCCTACTGATCACCCAGATGTTACTAGAAGCAGAGACAATTCGCTGTGTCTTTGGCTTCACACTTCAGCTTGCAGTACTATCACAGTAACTGAGTACCTGTACAATGAAAGCTATTCAAGTCCCCATAGAGTGAATGGTTGATCAAATAAAAGCAATTCTGGAGAATGGATGTGTGTCATTCATTGCTCTGCAACTATTATTGTGTGCTCTGAGTGCACTATTTTTCCAAGTAAAGACAGTAACTGGTGCCAAAGAAAGAGCAGCAATGCAGGCCTGAGGAACATAAGGTGGAGACTGAAGAACAGCAGGAACAAGAGGTGCAGGACAATGAGAAAGTTACCGAGGGATGTCATATCAGATCATTAGGAGCCTTATTTCTCTGCTGAGTTGAGGGGGAAGGCATTAATTACATGAGTTATGAGAAGCTCTTTCACAGAAAACGCTCATCATAAGAGGCTGCTATCTGATGATCTGCAATACCTATCCTAGCACTTCACATTGTAATGCATCTGAGAAATTGGTCCAGCTGGAAATCACATCACCACTTTCAGAATATGCATGGGAAAAGAAAAGAGTTTACATTGTTATGTACCCCTAGGGGTCATATTTTTTATGAACTATACCTTTAAAGAGAGAGAGACAGAGTTGTTCAACAGAAGCACCTTGTTATTAAGAGAGAGAGAGAGGCGAAAACTGCTTTGAGATGGTGTTATGGTTTCTCTGCAGCATGTTTACACTTCTGCAAGGACACTGGCAGTTTCTAAGTTCTTACGGAGAGAGAAGGGTGGAGCTGCTTGATGGACAGCTGGTGTTCAACACGGTGAGAAAAATAGAAGTTCAGATGTTAGACCTACAGACACATGGTTTTGGATACTGAATGAGCTTTGTTGTGCACACAGAAAAGGTGGGTTTTGGAGGATCGATCAGGCGGATAGATCGGTGGCTCTCGCAGTGTGAAAAGGGTGTGACCGGTGGGGAGTTAGTCGTGTGTCCAAGCCTCGCTTGGGTTGATAATTTCACCACAGAAGAACAGTCCCCTTTGTTGTGGTCACAGTTGGTGACTTCTAAATGATTTCGGAGGACAATGAGAAGATCGACGGCATCAGCTCACCTGAAGACTCAAATCTCCCCCCCTCTCTCTCTCTCCATCACTACTTAACTCAATACCATGAAGTGAACTGAACTTTACTCATCATCGTAAGACTATCTATTTACTCCTAGACTTGAAGAAGCTTGGTTTTCAAATATTTCCACACTTATATAATCATTGCTAACCTGTTTGATTTATCTGCATTTATATTACTGTATTGCGTAGTTACTAATAAATACCATTAGTTAATAGCAATACTGGACTCCAAAGTGCTTTCTATTTCTGCTGGATCTTTAACCCGTCACGGGGTATGTGACAAAATCGTAATAGCACAATGTCCTTCTGTCCTGTTACAATTACTTTTCTTGCCCATGTATTAGTATTGCAACAAGCATTGAACCTAAATTGAAATAATAGCTTGTTTCTACATTGGCAGGCATTCTGTAATCCATTCAAAAACAGAATTAGATATTGCAGGCAGTCATTGTTAGGTCCATTTCAAAATAAAAATTGCTTGTCCATCTTCCTAGTTTTCAGTGCTTGCTAGGTCAGTATGGATACATATATCTGAATATTTTATGAGTAATTATACAGTTCTGTTGGTTAAGTTAAAAGTAAGTGAGCTTCTCGGGACTAGTGGCCACCATACAATAAGGTTATATAATCCAATCAGAAAGGGAACCATTTGGTAACAGCAAGATTAGGCAGATTTAGAAGGATTAGTAAAATAGAGGAAATAATATCCCCATACAGCTAGGGTGGAGTGAGTAAATTAGATTAATTTAGATTCAAGGGGAATGTGAGGGATAAGTTTTTTTACTCAGGTGCCTGGTATGGTGGTAGAGGCAAGTACATTAGAGGCTTTTAAGAGATGTTTGGGTAGTCACATTGAGATAAGGAAGATGGAGGGATATGCACATGTTGTAGATAGGAGAGATTAGTGTTTGGGTGTTTTTGTTTTGCTTTTTAGCTGGTTCGGCACAACACTGAGGGCCAAATGGCCTGTTCCTGTGCTGTACTCTTCTATGTTCTATGTACAGGTTAATATATTCCACCACAAAAAAACTAGCTGCTATACGTATACTGTGATTGATAAACAAAGTATAAATAATTTGAGGAATATGGAACATAATAATGTTAAGGAATATACTGTGTAAACTTGGCAGAGGTGAGTTTAAGTACTGAGATTTCATATGAAATGTGCAATTAATCAAAGACTAATGGTCTCACTTTAAGGACTCTATCTTGTTATTTCACGCTCATTACTTACTGCTATTTATTTATATTTGCATTGTTTGTTGTTCATTGATCCTGCTTACGGTTACTGTCCATAAATTTGCTGAATATGCCTGCAGGAAAAAGAATGTCAAGGGTATCTGTGGTAAATTTTACACTAAACTTTGACATTAAATCAACTGCAGGAAATGCAGCACCAGTAAGCCTTGTTGAATTAAAAAAAAAGAAAACTATATTCACAAAAACATAAATTCTTTAGTTAAATCACAAATGTGAGAAAATCTGCAGATGCTGGAAATCCAAGCAACATACACAAAATGCTGGAGGAACTCAGCAGGCTAGGCAGCATCTATGGAAAAGAGTAAACAGTCGATGGGCCGAGAGTCAGACTTCTCATCATTTTTCTCCAGTCCTGATGAAGTGTCTTGGCCCAAAACATCTACTGTTTACTCTTTTTGATAGATGCTGCCTGGCCTGCTGAGTTTCTCCAGCATTTTGTGTGTGTTAATTGTTTGGTTAACATTACAAGTCTTAGTACACAATTTTAAAAAGTTATGATATCAAGAAAGAATATAATATAGCTGTAAATTTTTTCCTTTCATAAAACTATATTAATTCATTGGCCAATTGTTGAGATGCTTCAAAGTTGCCATTATCTGGGATATTCAGAATCAATAACTGCTGACATCAATTCATATCAATTTGGAGCCATAGCTACTGCTCAACAATCTCTGGCCCTGAAAAATTATTTATGTGTAGAGGCTAATTCCATCAGAATAATAATTTCAACATTTCAAGGATTTAAAAGAAAGTTTTTGAACCAATGTATGAATATATTGATATTAAAAATTAAGTTCTTTTTAAGTTTACAGTATATCAATTTCTAACTTAAGCTGTGTTTAAGTATTTAATAAATTATAAAAACTGGCATTGAAACTTGGCCTTACACCTTCAACTATACATTCCAGTCAGGACAAAGCAGCCTGCTTAATTGGAAATGCAATAATGTGTGGAGACTAATGCATGCTGTAACTAGACCTACACAAAAAAAAGGTAAATTTAGGATTGGTCCTCTAAGGGGACCACAATCTTGCTGTAGGGTTTGGAGGCTTGCGTGCCTCAACGACCCAAAAAGCTATTTTGTCTGCAGTCAAGGCTTTATGCTTTGGCTCTTGGTAGGGTCATCCATGCAAAGGGTAGAGGCCAGACTAAGAGTGGTCCACTGGTCCTCCAGGTTCAGGGGTTCAGTTCAGGGCTAACAACCCCAACTGGTAAAACAAATTAGTTACGGAACCAGCAATGAAAATTCCTTCTACATCTGAATGTGCTGGTATTACCGAGTCTCCTCCCAGGACTTGCATGACTGACAGCAGTGAAAACCAAGGGGAAGCTGCTGGCATGATGAAGGAAGCCCTGAACACCGTCAGAGATCGACGACCTTCATTGCTGCCCCAAACACCACCAGCATCCTGAATGTTGAGAAGCAGAATAATGAAGGTTCAGTTATCACCAGTGGGAGAAGCGGGTGTCACATATTTGCAATCGGGTGGACTTGAGTGTCATATTTCAGGGTTGTTAGTTGGGTTGAGAATTGCCACCAACAGACAAGTTTCATGATTTTTCTGAAGCCAGTTCTCAGCATTATCTCCATGGATGAGATCTGCTCTAGCAATTTCTTTAATTTATGGTGAAGCTGGCTTAACTTGTCTTGTGAAACTCTAGCAATACACATAAAAGTTGGTGGTGAACGCAGCAGGCCAGGCAGCATCTCTAGGAAGAGGTGCAGACGACGTTTCAGGCCGAGACCCTTCCTTAGGACCGCTGCGTTCACCAGCAACTTTTGTGTGTGTTGCTTGAATTTCCAGCATCTGCAGAGTTCCTGTTGTTTGTAAAACTCTATCTCGCTTTGCTTGAGGGGGTTGTACCATACTGTGCCATGCAGGCATTAAGGAAAACTGAAAGACATCCGTTAGTCTTGCAAGACCATGGATCTGTGCCTGGAAAGCCTTCACTCTCCAGGGCGCAGGCCTGGGCAAGGTTGTATGGAAGACCAGCAGTTGCCCATGCTGCAAGTCTCCCCTCTCCACGACACTGATGTTGTCCAAGGGAAGGGCATTAGGACCCATACAGCTTGGCACCAGTGTCGTCGCAGAGCACTGTGTGATTAAGTGCCTTGCTCAAGGACACGACACGCTGCCTTGGCTGGGGCTTGAACTCACAACTTTCAGATCGCTAGTCGAATGCCTTAACCACTTGGTCACGTGCCCACACTGATTAAGGAAAACTAAGACATTTATAAACAACAAAATTCTTTACTCAGCAACTGCTTTTGTACTTCTTCAGAATTGCTTGCAAAATCTCATTACTAAGATGGTTACACTTTATCAAAGAGTGAGGAGTTAATTAAAACTGCCTGAGGACCAAATGCACTAGTAATTACTGGGTGAGGACTTACTGAATTGCCTAAAAAAGTTGGGCCATTTAATAACTTAGAAATAGTGCCTTTGCATTCGATCCCAATAATAATGGAAAATTGAATTACTGGCCTGATACAGGTGACAATTTACACTGAATAGGAACTCTACACAAAAACAACCTGTCCCACTTCTATCACTGCCTTAAAATAAAAACAATTGCACATCATTTACTCTTCTTTGAGGTATTGCATATATTTATTCCAAGTCACCAAACTACAGTACATCTTTGCAAAATAAGATTAAATAGACAGCGCATGATATTTCAATGTACATTTTCAGAAAATAAAAATAAAACATGCATTCTGACAGTTTCTGTTCTTTTACTTTCATTGCCTGTTATCTGCAGATTTATTTCACAATGCCATTACTCGGTGAATTTCAGTTTAGATTTAGTTTCTTGTGAGAAAATTTAAAGAAGTTAATTCACAAAGACCATAAGAGATTATTTTTAACTTTTTCGTCTTATTTAAATGCCACTGAAATATTTATCACCTGGACTGCCATGCAGGTGGGGCAAATAACAATTGCTAAATAGATATTTGTGAACCTCGATTACCATCTGAACTCTCTCAACTAGTGGGGACGGTTTTCTGGGGTGTTGTGGGAGCGGGGGAATGACAAGGACGTGATGTCGCTCAGAGGAACAGAGAGAGTATGAAGAAGTGGAAGCATGAAGGTTGCTAAAACTTTATTATTTTTCACTTATAATTACCTTTAGATTCTCAACACAATGATTATTTCAGTATGATCAGAAGCAGAAAAATATGGTAAGAAAGAAATGGATATTAAACTAAACCATCAGCAATAATTATGTACACTACTGCCTCCAAATAATCATCAATTTCAAAAACTCTTAATATTGGTTCTTAGTTGTACAGTAAGCAGCACCTTGAATCATGCATTATTAAAAACGTGACATCTCAGTCGAGATAAGGCTATGTTTAACAGCATATTGACTGAAGCACTCACTGGAAACTGAAATTTGAGTTACTCTGCATAATGGAAAGTGAATGACAGCAACAGATTATGCAGTGAAAAACTCATTACTGTAGCATGGTGTCCTATAATTACAATCGCAATGCCAGCTGGTTTGTACATATATCACCAGTATGCTGTTCTTTTATGACATTAGGATAAACTAATCATTCAAAATCTTGCTTTGTCTTTTTGAAAAGAAACTTCTACTATGTACGTGTAAAATATTTTTGTCACCCTTTAGTAGATTTTCCAGTAATAGAAGCAAAGAACCACATCCCAAAAAACAACCGAGATGCCAGACATGCAGAAACAGTACAAATTCCTGATGGTCTAATTTTCACTGATCTGCAAAGTGCTGTCACTTTGCAGGAATTGGTCCGATTTTGTTCTTTTTTATGGCACAATAAAATATCTCCAGCTTTGGGTTAAATTTCAAACAATGTCCATCTCCTGTGCTTAGATATATCCTTATAGAAGAGGAGAATTATTGGTACTCGGTTAAAAATTCTAAGTTTGCTTTAACTGTGAAATATAAAGTATGTGATTACTATGCATAATAATCATCCACATCATCTGCAAACAAATTAAAGTGTCTGATATTTAACTATCAAACCACATTAAATATTTCTATCCCTTATTATCAGACATAACTGACAAGTATGACTTCACACCTTAGGAAGTTTTAGACTTCCACTTGGGTGGCCAAAAGGGGAGGTAGGATGCTATTGAAGCAGACATCTAGGTTGCAGATCAAAGACCAGAATGTTCAGTTCATTCATGCTGTTAATTGTAGCTAATAAAATGAAATAAATAGTAAAAATGGCACTTTAACTTTTTCCATGCTTTGCTGAAGGCAAATACATTGGATTCTGTTTGACAACTTTTTAATAACTCACAAGTGACCAACTTTTAAGTATGCATCTGGATACTTATTTATGTCAATGGGCCCCACACCCAAAGCAATTCTGATCTTTTCCCAGGTGTACTTTGCAGGATGTATAACAGATATTCAGCAGAGGAAAGAACTTCTGCCTAGCTCGGAAGCACTAAGGTGACAGCAGTTCTACCAATTTAAAATGAATGAACTTAGCGCTAGGGATCAAGGATATTCTTTTCTTGGTCAATATGGTTCTGTACCAAAGAAATACAGTAAAGGGACTGAAAGTTAAAGTAACTCACTGTGGACCAATGAGGAGAAAGTACCGTGTGTGCAACATTACCAGACAACCAACAAGTCATCAGACGTTTTCCTTACAGCTGGAAATGGAGAGACCGTGGAATGCACAGTGAAACAGAAATACAATCTTCAGGTAAAGCATATGCTTTGAGATCAGACTCTTTGAACGTTGACACAAATGAATTTATTATAAATTCCTTTGCCTCTTACTTCAATTGCAGCATTAATCCTTTTAAAAATAAATGGATTAACACTACTGTCAAAACAGTAAAGACTTCTAAAATACCATTTAAATGAACCTGGAAGGCTGGCATTCAGCCAAATGTGCCTCTGTTCATACTAACTGCACATGCAAGCTGTTGGCTATTAAGCATCTCTTTCATTGTTATACTTCTTTCCTCAAGTATTCAGCTCTTAATTGCCATGAATGACTCGGCTTCAATTGGTTCTAGAAATAGTATATCCCATTTTCAAAGTTATTTCATATACAAACATAATTAATTCTTGTGAACTAGCATTTAAAGAAATCAATTTCATAGCATATACATTCTAGTGATTGTTTAACAAAATTATATGATTGAATATACTCTCAAGCAAAGGAGAAAGCTGTTAATCAGGTGCCTCTATAGATATCTGCAAATGTGAAGATATCCATAAAAACATTTAGACACACTGGTAACAGTGTTTAGGATCATAATGTTGTAGAGCTATGTAACATGACAATGACCCTTCTGCCAACTGGTCCATATCTAGCAAAATTCCAGTCTAAACTAGTTCCATTTGCCTGCATTTGGCTCCCTATCCCTCTAAACCTTTCCTATCCATGCACCTTTTAAATGTTAATGTATCTGCCTCACCCACTTCCTAACATCACTTATAATCTTTTATTTAGATTTCCTTTTCTAGAAACATGGGATGATGTTTATTACAATTGGCACAAATATTCACTAATGTAGAATAGCTTTAAAGCAGATCTTTATGATCCAGACAGTATGGCATCAGTTATGATTTTGTAAGGATGAGCTACTGTAAACAGAATGGGTAGGAGTAGACCATAAGCTTCTTGGCATGAACCTTCGACTATATTTTATCATTTTTGAACCTTAGTTGAATATTCTATGACTAAAATTTAAGGGAATGATGTCAATGTTGGACGGGAATTGTGCCAAGAGCTGGACGTCAATAGGAACTGAAAAAGACAGTCCTACTTTGACGGGAGACAGCGTCAGATGTGTTGTGTGTGCTGCAGAGCTGCTACTAGTCAGTGGAATAATAGGAAAAGCTAAAATTGAAGAGGTTGAAATATTCTTTAAGGGATCTGGAGGAATATTCCAGAGATGGCGCCAGAGATTTTGGTATACCTGGATGACTTCTTCCAGTTTGTCCATGAAATAGTTTAATTTCTTCACTTTTTAATGTCCTCTCTTTCCTTTTCAAGGTGGCTGGTATCCCGTTGGAATCCGTGATCTACAGCTCCACTCAAACTGCAGTTCTTCACGATGGTGGGTTTACGTTCTCGGAGCTCGCCTGCATTTTGGGATCTGCAGGTGCTGTCCTGTGGATGACCTGATTCCTCGCTGGTGTCACTGACTGAAACATTGCGGGAGCTCAGAATATCGGGACAGTAGGGTATGCTGCACTCGAAATAAGTGATGCCACAGATTTTAACATTGAAACAGCGAGCTGCTGGTCTCCCTCTCACTGTTGCAAAAGCAGTATCTCTCTCTCCCTCATTATTGAGATGGAGAGCCTGTCTGAGATGTCAAGTGTTGGGATAGACAGTAGTTTTTTGATGGACTCTGGATCATGGTTCCTGAGGAGCTTTGCTATTGCTTGCATGCTGCGTGGTAGGAGTTGATCCTTTTGCTGGAGCAAGGGGGGGAAGGGTGGGTTGATGCTTTTGCTGCTGCTTTTGGGGTCTAATGCTTTCTGTCGTTCTTTGGGGGTTTTCTTTTGTTTCATGGGTGTCTGTGAAGAGCAAGGATTTCAGGTTGTATACTGTATGCATTCTCTGATAATAAATTGAATCACTGAACCATTCCTGCCCCTTTTGTTCCAACATTTCCTTCAAAATAAAAAAAAATCAGTTCAGCCTCTTCTGACTTCTGCTCGCGCAAACTTCACTGGTGCTTTTATGATTGTGCAGTACTTCTAGAAGTTTAAGTTAAACTCACGTTATGATGCAGCTCTGCGTCATGATTTTTAAATAACGCCCAACCTGCATGCTTTCAGAATCCCTGAAGTTAAAATGATAAAATACAATAATTTAAAATGACAGTAGTTTTAACCTTTAACCAGCACAATACTCAGCAGGTAAGTTGGGCTAAAATTGCAGAGATATAAAATAAGTGAAACATCTGAATACCTAACAACCATAAATGGTACTTTGAAGACTGCAAATAGCATTATCTACATTAAAATCTGTCAGCATGCAGTGAATATTTTGAAGTTCTCTCTTGTCCTTGGAGGTCAAGTCCGTGGTCACAGGATCTCCTCACCTTTCGATTGTTCCAGGCTGCAGATGCTGAAATATACCCTACATCCTAGTTTATTGCACTTTACAGTATGAGGCAAATAGGTAAAATTCGTTACTAAAGGAAAAAAAATCATTTTGCCTCATTTTGCTTGAGCAAAGATTATCAGAGTGGGAATGTAGATTTGTATAAAATGTAGGCTTTCTGAAGGTCCAGGGAGTGACAGACTACATTTACTGTAGGTGACACTTCGTACATGTAAGGGCAATTACTCTTTGGACTACTGCACGAAGGTTTATGCAAATTGAAAATTTTAAAACTTAGATGTTGAGAATCTGAAATGAAAGTAGAAATTGCTGAAAGCACTCAGAAGTCCAGCAACGTTAGAGAAAGGAGAACTGCCAATGATTCTGATTTTGAACCCTTCATCAGAGGAGTTTGCAGGACTAATTAACTTCCAGGCAATCTGCTTGCATGCCATATTTCAGTCATCACAATGCATGGAGGGTCAGTTCTTCAGAAAAAAAACAGGTTTCCCTTCCTTCAATGACTTCTGAAACATGGAAATGATGTCCAAAAGTAATCAGAACTAATATCTGCATAAGCTTTTATGGCTTGTTGGCTAAATATTATAAACCTAATGGACTTCTTACCGAATCCAGCAATTCTAAAACAGTTACAAAAATGCTAGAGATATTCAGTGGGTCAGGCAGCAACTGTAGACAAAGAAACAGAGTATTTAAGATTAATGAGCGGTGAAACTGAAAAAAATCAGCATGTTTTAATTTGCAGTGATGGAGAGAAATGAAGAGAACAAAGAGAAGGTTTTGAATGGGGTAGAAACCAAAGTTGTCCAAGAGATATCTTTCATCCACTGCCAAATGATAACTGGTTTGTTTGGAAGAGTGTTAATAAAAGAAGAATACTTACCGTAAATGAATAAATTCAATATTCATCAGAGGGTCCAATAAACTTAGAGAGAAGGTGAAAGTGCTTTTCCTCGAGCTTACATGATGCTTCACTGGAACATCATTTTTAGTAAATACTATAGGAGGCCTGAAGGCAGATGCAGCATTGACCTTTCAATACAAGAGTCATGATCTTTCTCATTCTAAGCCTTTAAAGACCATGAAGAAATATACTCTATTAAATATAAATTACTCCAAAAGTTACTGCCATCTCCAATATGATGAAAACCCTCTGATTTATAAGCAACCCCACTGAGAATACATGATAAAAACAGTGGTAAGACATAAATATGAGAAGCCAAAGTAAGGAACTCAAAATATAAGGCAATCTAATTCCCAGTCCCAGGAGCCTGCTTGATTCACTAACATTCTCCTCAGTCTGTCTATCCATCAAGAAACTTCGAATGAATTTATAAATTAACTATCCTTCTCGACTTTTGCACCAAACAAAAGTCTAAATTTTTCAGTCTAGATGGTCCATTTCAAGAAAGTGGAACAACTGAGAGGTTTTGAAAGAATTATTTTAAGTTACTGCATTTGTATGCCACAGATATTTATTGGCAGGCAAAATGCATTTCCGTTTTTGAATCCCTCATTTGATTTTATAGCAATGGTTGACACAAGGAACAAAACAATAGTTCTCATGCCTGGTACACAAGGTGATTAATAACATTAAATATCTTTCATGCTATATTCTTATCATTAAACTAAAATTGCACTTATTCCAGCCAACCACGCATGTGTATTTAAACCCATTATTGCTTCCACAAAAGGCAAATTTCTTGACATCAATAGTGCAGTGTGGAAAATGGAGAGGAATTTACAAATCATGAGAACTTACACATATATTTAGGAGAATTGAAATTTATAGAATGAAAAAACAAATATGAAGGGCAAGTTGTATTCTGTAAATCTTCAAATCCATGTCAGGTTCTTAAAGAGCCTCATCCATCTGAAGGTCCACCATTTCCCACAGATAGGCTTGAAACTCAAATTATGTATAAGCAAGAAAAAAGGCATGGTTCTTCCCCCACCGTCCCTCACTCCCCAAGCTCAACATTTTAAAATGTAAAAGATCCTAGCTATTTCAAACGAAGGACCTAGTCGTCTAGAATTCCAACTTTCCTGACAACCAAAGCAAACAAGAGTTGGATAAAATACAAATTTCCATTTAGGCTGCATGTAATTAACTCAAATAGGTTTGCAATGGTAACATTCTGCTAAGGCAAGATGTATTATTATTAATTACTTCATTAATACTGATAAAAACATAGAGGCACTGTAGGAGTTAAAACAGAAATACAACTTCAAACTGCAGATTAACAAGTTTGCCAAAATATTAGATTCTATAAAACACATACAAGATGTTGATTAATGTCTCTGACTTGCATGTTAAAACTTTGCAGAAATAACTTTTTATTAAACTCCCATTAATTGTAGGAGTTGTATGTAGAATACTACTGACTAATAAATATCAATTGAATAGCGAAGATGTTATTTTCTGAATATACTGTAATTAACAATTCTAGCATGAAGGAGATAAGGTTTAATTTGTACATCTATATTAAAGTAATTATACATGTGTAAGGGAAAGAAAATCTGATACAGATACCAGGAGGAGGAAACATACGGCTGAGTGCAGTGATACATGAGAAAAAATGCTGGAATTAATGAAATGAGTAAATATCCTTGCATTCAGTTTTAAACTGTATTAATTTGAAAATAACTTCTAGTAATTGATGTTCAATTCCATGCAAGTTTAAAATCATTAAAGAATAATCAATATAAATTTGGAAATAAGATAAATGGGTTTTATTGCAGACTTACTAATGGTTAAGCTTGGGCAGATTTTCAGACATTTTATGAGTTTTTTCAGCTCTGCAATGGAGTGAAGTTTTGTGTTATAACTGCTGCCACCTTGGGCGGCATGTTGCTGTTGGAAGGCTAGATACTTGTATGCCACCTGTGGTTTATGCTTCTTGCTGCTGATAGCAGGTTTGCCAAATTGTATCTAGATAGGGCAAGCCATTAATATTTTCCCTTAATTTAGTGCGAAAAGGAATCTAAAATTTCTGTGAAGCGGCAGGTTGCATATGCAGTACAACATAATTCTCTTTTCAATTAAGTTCAAAAAACAGAAAATGTATACAACTTCTAAGTTCTGTAAAGCTCAACATATATTGAAAACTTCTGCAACAAAGAAAATAAGATATATCCAGTATGTTGCAAACCTTAATTATCCTATTTTGTACACTTAACAATTATACCAGAATTTAGTTCTCTTCACTGTGTGTTCACCCTACCTATGCGTTCATGACACCAAGGTCACCGCTCAACATCTTACACTCCAGAGAATAAAGTCCTACCCCAACCTGTCCCTTTAACTCAAGTCCCTGAGTCTTGGAAGCATCCTCACATCTTCTCTGTGCTTTTCTCAACTTAATGCTGTCTTTCCTAAACAGGGCCACCAAAAACTGTACACAGTTTTTGGTGGCCCTAAGTGCATTCCCAGCAACGTCTTGTACAACTGCAATACAACGTCCCAGTTCCTATGTTCAATGTCCTGACTGATGAAGGCCAATATGCATAACACTGGATGAAAAAGACATGGAATTAAGTTTTCAGGCAAATGATTCTTCAATTACAGCATTACAGTACATGGAAGTTCATACTGATTTATCTCTGCATCAATGTGTAAGACCTTTTTATTTTGAGTTGAATCATAAATATTTATTTACTAAACATAGCAAGTGTTTTTATTAAAATAAAGGCACCATATTTATCATAATTTATCAAAATGTGTAATTGCTGAATAACATTGTAATTTTATTTATTGACAATGCGGAATAGGCTCTATTAGCCCTTTGAGCCACGCCACCCAGCAATTTTCAATGACCAACTAACCTACAAATCAGTACATCTTCGGGACTGTGGGAGGATACTGAAGCACCGGAGGAAACCCACGCAGTTACGGGGAGAATGTACAAACTCCTTAGGCAGTGGCAGGAATTGAGCCCAGGTCACTGGCACTGTAAAGCGTTGTGTCAACCACTACACTACCTTAATTCTCCTGTGGTTCAAAGTTTATTTATTATCAAAGTACATATACAGTATGTGACCATATATTACCTTGAGATTCATTTTCTTGCAAGTATTTGCAGGGAAAAAAAGAAATCAACAGATTTTACAAAAAAAAAACATACATAACAAAAACTGACAAACAACCAACGTGCAAATGAAGACAAATGGTGCAAATAAAAAAATATTGAGAACATGAGCTATAAAGAGTCCTTGAAATTGAGTCTGTAGGTTGTAGAATCAGTTCAGAGTAGTGGTGATTGAAGCTATCCACGTGGGTTCAGGTGCCTGGTGGTTGTAGGGTAATAACTGTTCCTCAAACTGATGCTGTAGGACCTAAGGCTCCTGTACCTCCTGCCCAATTGCAGTAGGGAGAGGAGGGCATGACCTGGATGGCGGGGGTCTTTGATGATGGATGCTGTTTTCTTGTGGCAGTGCTCCATGTAAATGTACTCAGTGGAGGGCTGGACTGTACCCACCACCTGCTGTAGTCCTTTCCATTCCTCGGCATTGGTGTTTCTGTACCAAGCAGTGATGCAACCTGTCAGGATACTTCCCTCTGTGCATCTGTAAAAATCAATTTTTTTTCATGACTTTGAATCTACGCAAAAGAAATTGCACACTAATATGCCGGTCCAAGGACAGATCCTCTGATACGTTAACGCCAAGGAATTTAAAACCACTGACTTCTCCATCTTCATTTCCCTAATGAGGACTGGCTCATGAACATCTGGGTTCTTCCTCTTGTAATCAACGATCAGCCCTTTGATTTTGCAAACGCTCAATGAGAACCATTCAACCAGATTTTCAGTCTCCCTCCTATATGCCAATTCATCACCACCTTTGATTCAGCCAACAACAGTGGTGTGGTCAGCAAACGTGAATACCACATGCAGCTGGATTGAGCCACGCAATAGTCAATATTAAGTGAGTAGAGTAGGAGACTGCACACAGCCCTGTGGTGCACCTGTGCTGATGGAGATTGTGGAGAAGGTGGAGGATCCAGCTGCAGAGATATAATTTTTGTTACCATGTTTAAGAAATTTTGAAGTAAAAATGTGGTGGATTTCTTATTAACACTGCAGTTGATGTAAAATAACTATACCAATGAACAGTAGAAAATTTCTAATACAGTGGATTTCGGTTAATGGGGCCATTGGTTAATCAGGGCAGCTGTTTATTTAGTACAACTCTTAAAGAACAAAAACTATTCAAAAAAATAGGCAGAATCTTTTTGTTTATTTGGGACACTAGGTCACTTAACTGGGGCAGGAGACCGTTGCCTAACAGTTTCTAACTGACATCAGAGGCATGCACTTGTGTGGTCACTAAACACTACTCTGTGCTTAGCATGGACAACTTTTAAATAGCATTAATTATGTGCACTTGTGTTTAAAAAGCAGTGATAGTTTGCGAGAAAGAAGCAATAATTCAGAACTGTATAGTTCACCATTGTTTCAAACATACAGGCTTGAAGCACCAGAAATGGCCAGGAATGAAAATGAAATGATTTCACTACTTCAACAAATTAGAAATTACGAAAGATTTGAAGGAATCAACAATCGTCTAGAAAGTTACAATGAAAATGAAGAATTGGAGGATGCAATCATTGATAGAACAATCAAACGAATACAGCAGTGTACACTTGTTAGGAACTAATACTCGGTTTTATAATACTGTAGTAGCATTGGTAGTGTTCTAATTTGTTCTGTATTTTATTGAAGTACATAAATTCATTACTCAGTTAAATGGTAGTTTATCCTTTTTTTTATATTTTTATCTTTATAACTATTTACATAAAGCTTGTCTAACTGAGGCAGCCGCTTAATTGGACCAAATTGTACTGGCTCTGATGTATCTCAATTAACCAAATCCATTGTATATTGTTATATATTTTCCATAGCCACAAAACAAGGAGTTCTTGACGGCTAAGAAAACACATAGAAACACACATTCAAAATTATGGGTTATGCTTTTGTCAAAGTTAAAAAGACAATTTAATGCCTTGAAAATTGTATTGATGTGATGTCGAATTATAAAACAATGTTATTTCTACCTAAAAAGAGCATCAAAGCTTATTTAACCATGCAACAATGCAAATGTATCAAAAGACTCCTCTTTAAAAGTACACGTTGATGTATTTGGAATCAGTTTAAACTGTTACCAGACAGTCCAGAACATTTGGATCAAATAGAATATAACATATGCCATCATTCACATTTATATTTCCAAAGAATTTTATTTTTAAACCAGCCTTTTAGTCTTTTATTTTCCTTTTGCATACCATCCTCTACCTTCCTTAACTCCACACAAAAGTATTCTTCATTTTGTCCATGGGGGACCAAATGAGATGTCAGCTAATATTGATTTTCTTTTAATGATAAACAATTTGTCGTAGCCACTACATAAACAAGTCCTGCCTGTCAGAAATATAGTCCCATATATTGGAATTATACTCATTTTTTCCTCATCAGATAACATTTTTGCATAATGAAAAGGAAAAGTCTTAAGGGTGACCTAAGTTAAACGGCAGGCCAGCAGTCAGGTAAGACCAAAAATAATATAAAGGTCTCTTAGAATTACTTGCAACATTAGTAGATGCCTTTTGAAAACTCATAACTTGTTGCTATATATCCCTTTTTCTTTCAGCAACTATAGTTATATATATATATACACACACACACACACCAGCACATCAGGCTTTTCTGCAGTGATATTTTTCTATTGGTGTTTCTTCTCACAAGCACAAATCAACAAATCAGATTCTCATCACTGGCTCTTGTATTTTTTCTCATACCAACTTCCTGCTACTTTCATACCGGTTTCTAAAAATACTTTTGCAAGTAAATAAACCTGCTTGTTTCTTCCACCTTTTTTGGTTTGACATAGTGGATACGGCTTAGTACACCATGGGCAAAGCCCTCCTCAAAATTGAGGATATCTCCACGGAGCGCTGTCAAGGGAAGGTAGCATCCATCATCAGGGACCCCACCATGCAGGTCTGCTGCCATCAGGAAGGAGCTGCAGGAGACTTAGGACCCACATTGCCCCTCAATAACTGTTGAACCAGAGGGCATAACTTCACTCAACTTAATTCATCCTAGCACTGAACTGTTCTCACAACCTATGGGTTCACTTTAAGGGACTCTTCATCATAGGTTCTTGATAGTTATTGGTTATTTGTTATTATTATTATTAATTATTCCTTGTTGCATTTGCACTTTGATGTCTTTTGCACATTGGTTGTTTGTCTTTCTTTTGCCATGGTTTTTCAATGATTCTATTGTGTCTGTCTGTAAATACTGTGAATACCCACAAGAAAATAAATATCAATGTTGGGTACGGTGACATACGTGTACTTGGTTAATAAATTTACTTTGAACTTTGAGATGGGATCAAAATGCTGAGCATTTAATGTCCAACACTATAATAATAACATAATAGATAAAATGCAATCTGTATTTCCTTAAACAGCGAATGCTTCATTATGTCCATTACCAATTAACTAGTAGCTTAATCAAGATCTTCCAGCTACAGAAAGTTGTAAAATTAGTCAGCTCCATCATGGGTACTAGCCTCTGTTGTATCCAAGACATCTTCAAGGAGCCATGCCTTAAAAAAGTGCCATCCATCATTAAGGATCCCCACCACCCAGGACATGCCCTCTTCTCATTATTACCATCAGGAAGGAGGTATAGATGCCTGAAGGTACACACTCAGCAATTCAGGAACAGCTTCTTCTACTCTACCATCTGATTTCTAAATGGACATTGAACCCATGAACACCACCTCACTTTTTTTATATTATTTCTGTTTCAGCACTCTTTTACTTTAACTATTTAATATACAAATATATACTTACTGATATTGACTTATGTATTTTTTTCTATATTATCATGTATTGTATTATACTTCTGCCACTAAGTTAACAAATTTCACAACATATACCGGTGGTATTAAACCTGATTCTTATTCTAATTCATAGAAATAACAGATTTACATAACATTGCAGCCAATTATGCCAACATGATAATTTTTGAAAAGAACTGTCAAACTTTTGTCCCCTAGCCTTTCAAATTTCCCTTTTCATTCCCTTGTCTAATTACCCTTTAAATATTATGATTGAATTTGCTTCCCTCATCCTTTCAAGTAAGGAACATATGGTCATAACATGCTGCATTAAACAGGAAATCCCCCCTTTCAGATTTGAAAGTAATTCACAAACGCATCAGTTTTACTTCTGGTTACAATGCATTGCCATATTAATCTAGCAAAACAACCTCATAAGTTTTCTTAGGCCTCAATTATTATAGTCAGATCAGATCATAGGGCTTTCAGACAATACTTGATTGTGCAGGTGAGCTAGGAGAGGAAGACCCAGAATTTGAAGTTAACTGTGAGCAGTGTGATTCTCTACTGGCTTCCAGTAAAATTCAGACCTGGTACAGTTTCCAAATATAAATGTGTAGCTCCAATACATTAGCAGGGTCTTTATTAATGAATTAGGATGACCCTAGATGGTCAAAGAAAGCCATGCCCACAAAATACATAAAGCGACATTAGATATTCTGTATGTTTCTGTTATTCAGTACATTAATATTATGAGCATGAATCTTTTTAAAAAGTATAACTTTAAATTATTTAGTATTAAAACAAATAAAAATGTTAAACATAAGAATTTTAAAGTCACTCAAATAATTGTAAAAATGTCAAAGGAGATCCATCCCAACTGTACTGGTGAATTATTTTCATCAGTGCAAGGCAAAATGTCCTTGATGCACTTCCCATCTAGATCTAAACATCAAAGTGCAGTAAAAAGAAAGCTGATTGTAACCTTAGCACTGACACATTCACATTGAAATCCCGAAGTTGCTGACAGAACCAGCAAAAATGTTGACAGTTACACAGAAACCAGCAAGTATTTTTCCATAAAATCTGGGTCATGGTAATAAAATGAGTCTATTTTATTATAAAATTTTATGAATTGTATCAGTATCAGTGATTTGAGAGCTGGACACTAGGTATTTAATTTCAGCCAAAACAGCTCAAAACATAACTAAGGCCACAAGTCATGATGGTTCCAGTTTCGGTAATTGTATCAGGGCAAAGACTGGAGTCTGGTGCATCAAATCTATTCAACATCAAACTCCGTCACTATGAAACCATTATTAAAACTCCTAGTATTACTATCCATCATTTTGAATAAATTTAAATCAAAACTTCCTCAAATACTTAAGGTCTGCAAATAATTTCAAACAAGAAGAGCTGATAAAAATTAAACTCCAGCATTTTGAATGCCATTGTGAGCACTGACACATTCTTTGGATTCTGTGATTCTTATTTAATTTTGATTTTGATATTTTCACCACAATATAAAATTACCTTTGTTCTGTTAAAATGATGGATTGCAGTGCCACATTTTCTACTCTATACTGATGCATGTGTTGTGCGCTTGTGCAGTTTAGTGCAATGAAAATCTGTTTTGTACTGCAACAAAACACATTAAACCAAAAAAAAAATTAAAAATTGTTAGAATTATGGTTTTAAAATACTTAATTTTAAAAAGTATGGTTTTGGAACAAAATGCTGAATTAGTGACAGATTATATCTTTTGTTTTCTAAATTGTAATCATTGCTGCATTGAAATTGCACCTTCTATCATCTGGAAGCTGCACATCTTCAAAAACGGTGCTCTTGGATCTACAAAATAGGGTGCATCCAGGATCAATAACCATAATATGGTTAGAATTGGAAGAATATAAACAGGAGTAGACCATTTAGTTCATTGTGACTACTACACCATTTAATACATTCTGTCTGATTTCTACCTCAACTATCAAAAAAAGTACAAACCTATGCAAAATAAAAATAGTCAGTACTTAGACCATAAGACATAAGAGCAAAATTAGGCCATTCTGCCGATCAAGTTTGCTCCATCTTGGCTGATCCCAGATTCCACTCAACCCCATACACCTGCCTTCTCGTCATATCCTTTGATGCCCTGACTGATCAGAAAACTATCAACTTCCACTTTAAATATACCCACGGACTTGGCCTGCACTGCAGTCTGTGGCAGAGCATTCCACAGATTCACTTCTCTCTGGCGAAAAAGAAGTGTCTCCTAACCTGTGTTCTAAAAGGTCGCCTCTCAATTTTGAGGATGTGCGCTCTAGTTCTGGATACCCCACCATAAGAAATATCCTCTCCTCCACTTATATAGTCGTTTCAGCATTCCGCAGGTTTCAATGAGATCCCCCAGCATTCTACTAAATTTTGTGAGTACAGGCCCAAAGCTGCCAAATATTCATCATATGTTAACCCCTTCAATCATCCTCATGAACCTCCTTTGGACTCTTTCCGATGACAACACATCCTTTCTGAGATATGGTGCAAAACTGTTGACAATACCCCAACTGTGGCCTGATAGGTGTCTTATAAAGCCTCAGCATTATCTCCCTGCTTTTATATTCTATTCCCCTTGAAATAAATTCCAACATTGCATTTTTTTTCTTTACCACAGATTCAACCTGTAAATTAACCTTCTGGGAGTCTTGCATGAGGCCTCCTAAGTCCCTCTGCGCCTCTGATATTTGAATTTTGTCTCTACTTAGGTAATAGTCTGCACTATTGTTTCTTTCACCAAAATGCATTATCATACATTTCCCAACCTGGTATTCAATCAGCCACTGTTTTGTCTATTCTTCCAATTTGTCTAAGTCCTGCTGCAATCACATTCCTTCCTCAGACTACCTACCCCTCTACCTATCTTCGTATCATCACAAAATTTGCCAGAAAACCATCAATTCCATTATCCAAATTATTGACAAACAATGTAAAACAAAACTGTCCCAGTACTGACCCCTGAGGAACACCACTAGTCACTGGCAGCCACCAGAAAAGGCCCCCTTTATTCCCACTCGCTGCCTCCTGTCTGTCAGCCATTCCTCTAACCATGCCATTAACTTTCCTGTAATGCCATAGGATTTTATCTTGTTAAGCAGCCTCATATGTGGCAGCTGATCAAATGCCTTATGACAATCCAAGTAAATGAAATTCACTTTCTCTCCTTTGTCCACCCTGCTTGTTATTTCCTTGAAGAATTCTAAGAGATTTGTCAGACAAGATTTCCTTTTTGCAGAAACCATGCTGACTTTGACTTACTTTATCATTAGTCTCCAAGTACCCTGAAACATCATCCTTGATAATAGATTCCAACACTTTCCTTCCCACTGAGGTTGGGCTAACTGATCTATAATTTCCTTTGTTTTACCTTCCTCCTTTCTTAAAGACTGCAGTGACATTCGCAATTTTTCAGTCCTCCAGGACCATGCCAGAATCAAGCGATTCTTTAAAGATCATGACTAATGCATCCATTATCTCTTCAGCAACCTCTCTCAGGACTTTGGGATGTAGCCTATTTGGTCCAGGTGACTTATCCACCTTAAGACCATTCAGTTTGCCTAGCACTTTTTCCTTAGTAATAGCAATGGCACTCACTTCTGCTCCCTGGCACTCACAGGCCTCTCACACACTGCTAGTGTCTTCCACAGTGAAGACTGATGCAAAGTACTCATTAAGTTCATCTGCCATTTCTTTGTCCCCCATTACTACCTCATCAGCATTATTTTCCAGTGAATCAGAATCAGATTCAGGTTTATTATCACTGGCATGAGACATTAAATTTATTAACTTAATAGCAACAGTTCAATGCAATATATAATATAGAAGAAAAAATAAGTAAATCTTATTCAGTATACTTTATATAGTATATGTATATTGAATAGATTAAAAATCATGCAAAAAAACAAAAAAAAGTGAGGTAGTGTCCAAGGGTTTAATGTCCATTTAGGAATCGGATGGCAGGGGGAAGAAGCTGTTCCTGAATTGCTGAGTGTGTGGCTTCAGGCTTCTGTACCTCCTCTGATGGTAACAGTGAGAAAAGGGCATGCCCTGGGTGCTGGAGGTTCTTAATAATGGACGCTGCCTTTCTGAGACACGGGTCCTTGAAGATGTCCTTGATTGTGGGAATGAGGTAGGCTAGTACCAAAGACGGAGCTGACTAATTTTACAACCCCCTGCAGCTTCTTTTGGTCCTGTGCAGTAGCACCACATCCCCCCAACCCCCATATCAGACAGTGATGCTCTCCACAGTACATCAAAAGAAGTTTTTGAGTGTACTTGTTGACATACCAAATCTCTTCAAACTCCTAATAAAGTATAGCTGTTGTCCTGCCTTTCTTATAACTACATCAATATGTTGGGACCATGTTAGATCCTCAGAGATCTTGACACCCAGGAACTTGAAGCTGCTCACTCTCTCCACTTTTGATCCCTCTATGAGGATTGGTATGTGTTCCTTCGTCTTACCCTTCTGGAAGTCCACAATCAGCTCTTTCATCTTACTGACGTTGAGTGCCAGGTTGTTGCTGCGGCACCACTCCACTACCTGGCGTATCTCACTCCTGTACGCCCTCTTGTCACCACCTGAGATTCTACCAACAATGGTTGTATCATCAGCAAATTTATAGATGGTATTTGAGCTATGCCTATCCACACAGTCATGGGTATATAGAGAGTAGAGAGAGGTGGGCTAAACACACACCCCTGAGGTGCACCAGTGTTAATCGTCAGCGAGGAGGAGATATTATCACCAAACAGCACAGATTGTGGTCTTCTGATTAGGAAGTCAAGAATCCATTTGCAGAAGGAGGTACAGAGGCCTAGGTTCTGCAATTTCTCAATCAGGATTGTGGGAATGATGGTATTAAATACTGAGCTATAGTCGATGAATAGCATCCAGGTATAGGTATTTGTGTTGTCCAGGTGGTCTAAAGTTCCTGGGTGTCAAGATCTCTGAGAATCTAACCTGGTTCTAACATATTGATGCAGTTATAAAGAAGGCAAGACAACAGCTATACTTTAAGAGTTTGAAGAGATTTGGTATGTCCAATATCAACACTCGTCTCCCTTTTACTCTTCATAAAACTGAAAAGCTTTTAGCATCCTTTTTTATATTATTGCCTAGTTTGCCCTCATAATTCATCTTTTCCCTTCTTATAGTTTTTATAGTTACCGTTTTTGGATTTTAAAAGCTCCCCAACCACCCAACTTCCCATTCACTTTTGCTACCTTATATGCCCTTTCCTTGGCTTTTATGAAGTCCTTAACTTTCTTTGTCACCCGTGGTTGCCTACCCCTGCCATTGGAGAATAACTTCTTCTGCAGGACATATCTATCCTGTGTCTTGTGAACTATTCCCAGAAATTTCAGCCACCTCTGTTCTGCCGGCATCCCCACCAGTATCCTCCTCCAATCCACCTGGGCAAGCTCCTCTCTCATGCCTTTGTAATTCCCTTTGTTCGATTGTTATACTGATACATGTGACTTATTCTTCTTCTCAAATTCCAGTATGAATTTAATCATATTATGATCACTGCCTCCTTTACATTAAGCTCCCTAATAAAATCTGGGTTATTGAACAATACCCCGAACAAGCTGTTCTAAAAAAACATCTTGTAGGCATTCCCTCTCTTGCAATTTGACAGCAGCCTGATTTTCCCCAATCCCCTTGCATATTGAAGTCCCCCATTACAATTGTGACATTACCCTAATTACATGCCCTTTCCAGATACCTTTGCAAACTCAACCCCACATCTTGGCTATTGTTTGAAGACCTATACATGCTTCTCATAATGGTTTTCTTATCCTTGCAATTTCTTAACTCCACCCACGAAGGCTCAACATTCTCTGACCCTATGTCATCTCTTTCTAAAGATGTAATTCCATCTCTTACCAACAGCGCCACACCACCACCTATGCCATCCTGCCTGTCTTTTTGATACAAAGTATATCCTTTGATGTTAAGCTCCCCACTATCGCCTTCTTTCGGCCACAACTCAATGATGCCCACAACATCATGCTGACCAATCTCTAATTGACCCACAAGTTTGTCCACTGCATTCTGAATGCTGTGGACATTTAAATACAGCACCTTCAGTCCTACATTCTTCACCCTTTTGAATTCTGCCTCTGTGGTACAATTTAACTCTTTGCTCTGTCTGCATTTGTACCCAATCATTGGCTTGTCCTTCCTTACATTCATATTACACCCATCATCTACTTGTAAACCTGCTCATCCTCAGTTCTATCACACTGGTTTCCATCCCCCTGCCATATTCACTTAAACCACTCCCAACAGCTCTTGTGGGGGCTGAAAGGACTAAATTCAACAAGATGAGGTAAATATTTGGCATGGGTGCATTGCTATAGAAACTTAGCAACTAAAACTGCAGTTGAACAATGGAAGGCCTTTACTGTAGAGGTGCTTCCATTTCATCTACTGCCTAGGTAAATTTCCAGCAATGGGTAGGGAAATTAATGCCAAAGGTCTCTGAATGATCAAGAAGAGAGTAAAATAGAGCAAATAAAGAACACAGGACAGATGCCAGTTTATTGATAGCAGACTGATTACAGAAAATTCAGAGAGGAAATAAGACAACAACAGAGGTAAAGAGAAAACAAAGAAAGTTAATGGCCTCAAACAGAAAAGGAATATAATAACATGCTTTAGACTTTAGAGTAGCATGAGGATAATAGGATTGGTGAGGTTGATCAGAGATCAAAAGAGAAATCTATTCATGGAGGCAGAGGGCAAGACTGAGGTACTAGATTAGTACGTCATATCAACCATTACTGAGGAAAAAGGTCTGTGGAGTCTAAACTGAGGAAGCTGTAGCTGAAATTCAGTGTGGGTTAAAATTGATAAAGGGAAGATATTAAAAAACAGAAAATGCAAGAATAACTTGGCAAATCAGGCAGCATCTATACGAACAAAACACTCAATCTGTTTTGGGTCTACAATCCTTTATCAGAACCAAAGCTAGCTACACTTAAATTAGGTAAATCATATAAAACAAATGTGATACATTTTAGATTACTTTGAAGAAAAAAGGGCAAAATTAGATAGGACCAAGTTATAATATCCAAGATCAGTAGATTTAGTAGTGGACAACTACTGACTACTTGTGAATTGCTGCCCTGTTTTTTGCTTCAAAATCTGAACTCTTTAGAGCCTAAGAAATAAACATTTTTACTTCTAGGAAGACAAGAGTGACTGTAGATACTGGAAATCTGGAGTAACACAAAATATTGGAGGAACTCAATAGGTCAGGTTGCATCTATGGAGTCAAATAAACATTCAACACTTTAGTTTATTACTTTTAAAAAGATAGGAAGAGAAATCCAGTTTCTTTTACAACTTTTTTTTTTATATAAGACTCCAGCATGTATGCCCTGAGTAAGCCAGGATGGTTTTGGCTACTGCCATCTTACTAATTGAGCAGTGTTTGTACAAGGCAGTAAACTGCTTTAAGTTTCATACCCATGGAAATGAATGCACCAATAAAGGTTGAGCAGCCCTTATCCAAAATCCAATTGTTTTTGAGTGTTGACATGACATTGCAAATGTAAAATTCCACAAGGTTGTGGGAAATTTTCCAGGTGATGCACAGGTCACAAATATGTAACGAACAGAAGTTAATGAAAAATAGAAAAACACTGCATAAAGCAAAAAAAAAAAAATCCCAATCTTGTACTGTCAGCGTTGGAGTGAACATATGCCACTTAACGGTATGCTGACCATGAAACAAGCAAAGGTCTATCATGACAAACTGAATATTGAAGGTAACTGAAAATTCAGCAGGCTGGTTGCAGAAGTTTAAGAAAAGGCACAGGATTAAATTTTTAAAGTATCTGTTGATCCTGAAAATCTAACACCAGAATAAGTGCACCATGCTGATTCTTTTTATATGTTTCATAAAACCTGAAAGTAGTAAAATACAAATACAGTCTGTAACCATTTAATCAAAACACAGCATCATAGGTGGATATTGAAAGCCTGTCATTGTTTGTTATTGTTCAACAGCTCATTCAGGTATTCTCCCGATGCTGCTATGCTGCTTTTGTTACCCTGTACACATTGTATTTTCATTATATTAATGGTATGTAATAGTTTTTACTGTTGTGTGATGTGTGAGGAGATCCTGAAGTACCCCTATTAACTAGAGACAGAGACAGGAAGATTAACAGTTGGACTGTCACTTTAAGGCACTGGAAGTAACTTTGGATTTCTACTGAGTTTGGAGTTGGAGACAGCATTGAGCAGCTCGAAAGTTGCTATGGTGACTGAAGGCAGGTTGGCGATATTTGTTCAAGGACAGTCTGCCTGCTTGCATTTCTTCACAGACAAAGGAAGGAGGGATTATTTGAATGACAGTTGATGCTCAGTACGGTGAGATAAATAGGAGGTCAGATGATACAGACCTCAGACACATGTTTGGACACTGAATGAGCATTGTTGTGTCCGCAGAAAAAAGTGGGTTTTGGAGGATCGATCAGGCGGATCGATCCATCACTTTTACAGTGGGAAGAGGAAAAGGGTTGACTGGTGGGGAGTTGTCCATAAGTCCACCCTCACCTGGGGGATAACTCCACCACAGAAAACCGGTCCCCTTTGTTAAAGTCACAGTCAGTGACTTTGAAAGGATTTCGAAGGATGAGAAGATCGATGGCATCAGCTCACCTGAAGATTCAAATCTCCCCCTCTCTCTCTCTCTCCATCACTACTCAAACTCAATATCATGATCTGAACTTTACTCATCATCGTAAGACTGTATCTTTCTACCCCTAGACTTAAAGGAGCTTGGTTTTTCATACATATATATTCCACACTTACTTTTATGTAACCATTGCTAATCTGTTTGATTTATCTACATTCATATTACTGTATTGTGTAGTTACTAATAAATATTAGTAGTTTACAGCAATACTGGACTCCAAAGTGTTTTCCATCTCTGCTGGTTCTTTATTCCCGTCACGGGGTTCGTGACAGATGAACAAATGTAAGGCAAAGACTCAGAGTTGGAAATTATGGCGATCCCAAGCTATCTTATAGTATATTCCAAAATCTAAAACTCCTCTGCCCCCAACAGCTTGGATAAGGGGTAGTCAATGTGTACTTAAATTAGGCCCTGAATACATACAAATCTCACTATGAATTGTCAACAGGAATTCAGCACTGAATACATGAGATACAATGCAAAATGTGGGACTTTTATCTATTGAGAACTGCAAGAACTCATCATGTCAGCTGGTAAATTATTCAAGCAGATAAGTTGTATTGATTCAAAAAACTTCTTTATTTGTAGCACTACTAACAACATCCTGGTATTGATATAAACCAAAGGTTACCATCTGATCATAATTGATAAAGATATTGTTGCAAGGATGAGGCTGAGGACGAACCCAGGTGCAAGACACAGGCACGGAGGCAGAATTGAGGCGTCAGCACCACCGCAAACAGGGAACCGGTATCCAGGAGAGTCTTTACACAGAGACAAGGTTTACATAGAGTATCCAGGAAATAATGGGGAGCTTAGAACTAACAGTCCCAAGGAATCAGGAAATGAGGTTTACCCTTTTTTCGAAATCTTTTTATTGTTATATTATACAAAAGAAATAACACGAGTACATTGAAGTAACAACACTTACAATGTCTCAAAAAAGACAATATCTTAAAGAATGAAAAAAAATTGTGATAACAAAAAAACCTACTAAGCAGAAAAAGTGAGAAAAAGAAAACCCATTAGGTGTACAACCCCGGAGCCATGCGTCATACAAAAAGCTTCTAAAAATGAACTGCCAGCAAGAAAATATACCCAAAAATTTACAATTAGATCATGGAAAAAATCTATCAATTAGCTCAAATGATAATAGCGAGCAAATGAGCCCTATCTTTTCTCAAAACCAAATAAAGGTTCAAAATTTCGACTTTTAATTTTCTCCAAACTAAGACATAGCATCACTTGAGAGAACCATTGTGACAAAGTGGGAGCTGATATATCCTTCTACTTCAGCAAAATTGCCCTCCTAGCTATCAATGTAACAAATACAATAACATGTTGGTCAGACACAGAAATACCATGAATATTTTGAGGAATTATTCCAAAAAGCACAGTTAATTTATTAGGTTGTAGATTAATTTTAAGTGCTTTAGAAATTGTTGAAAAAACTGACTTCCGGAACTGTTCCAATATAGAACAAGACCAAATCATATGTGTCAGTGTAGCTATCTTAGTTTTACTTCTATCACAATAACTATGAACATTAGAAAAGATTTCAGAAAGTCTCTCCTTCGTCAAATGATAACGATGTACAATTTTAAATTGAATCAATGAATGAGGAGCACAAATTGAAGAAGAGTTAACCAACTTCAAAATCCGCATCCAATCCTCCGTCATAAGAGTCAAATTAAGTTCCTTTTCCCATCCCTGTTTAATCTTAGATAAAGGATGCTTATCCCATTGTAATAATAAATTATAAATTCTTTCAGTAGAACCCTTGATCGAAGGATTCATACTCATAATAGTATCTAACAGGTCAGCCTCCAATATGTAAGGAAAATTACTTAAAAATTTTTGTGAAAAATGTCTAACTTGAAGGTATTGCAGAAAGTGTATGAAAGAGAATATTTATTAATTGTTCAAAAGACATCAATCTATCTTCTTTAAATAAATCCAAAAAAAAATTAATACCTTTATTTTTCCAAAGTAAAAAAAATTGGATCACTCAAATAAGGCTTAAAAAAGTAATTTCGATAAACTACAAAGTTTAAATTTTTTAAGATTAAAAAAATTGCGGAACTGGAGCCAAGTTTGTAAAGAATACTTAATCACAGGATATAGGTTTAAATTAGCAACTTTAGCTAATTGTATAGGTAAAGCAGCTCCCAATAACGAGGTTAAATTAAATTGTTTTACAACTTTCAGTTCCAGGTCTACCCAAATTGGCCGATCACTCTTATCAACCCAATATAACCAAAAAGACATGTATCGCACGTTAACAGCCCAATAATACATTCTTAGATTAGGCAAAGCAAGACCTCCATCCTTTTTCAATTTTTGTAAGTGACATTTACTCATTCTTGGTCTTATTATTCCAAATAAAAGTTAAAATAATAGAATCAATCCTATCCAAAAACTTCCTAGTCAAAAAAACAGGGATATTCTGAAATAAATATAAAAATTTTGGTAAAATCATCATTTTAACTATATGAATACGACCAACAAGTGAAAATGTAAGTGGGTTTCCATCTACTAAATAAATACTTCATAGAGTCTACTAAAGGAACAAAGTTGGCTTTATAAAGATCCTTATATGTTTTAGTAATTATAATACCTAAATATCTAAAAGAGTCCGTGACTTTAGAAGGATTGTTATCATATATAGAGACAGAATCATTTAAAGGAAACAATTCACTTTTACTGAAATTTATCTTATATCCTGAAAAATCTCCAAATTCATTAAATAATTTTAGCACGGCAGGAATAGATTCATCAGGATTAGATATATAAACCAATAAATCGTCAGCGTGAAGAGAGATCTTATGCATGGTCTCATTCACAAAAAATCCTATGGATATTTTTAGTCTCACAAAGAGCAATAGCAAGGGGTTCTAATATTAAATTAAACAACAAAGGACTTAATAGACAGCCTTGTCTTGTCCCCCATGAAAGCTGAAAAAAAGGAGACCTACAATTGTTAGTGACAACAGTAGCAATAGGGGCTTTATATATCATTTTAATCCAATTATTAAAATTAGCACCAAATCCAAATTTCTCTAAAACATTAAATAAATATTTCCATTCGACTCGATCGAACGCTTTTTCAGCATCCAAAGATACAACACATTGTGGAGTTTTAAAAGAGGACAAATATATAATGTTAAATAGTCTCCAAACAGTTGAAAAAAATAGCGACCCTTTATAAAGCTTGTTTGATCTTTAAAAATAATTTTACCCAAAATATTCTCCAACCGATTGGCCACTATCTTTGACAGAATCTTAGCGTTGACATTCAGTAATGAAATAGGTCTATATGATGCACAGTCAGTGTGATCTTTATCTTTTTTAAGAATTAAGGAAATTGAAGCCTCATAAAAAGTGGAGGGTAAGTCACCTTTCACAAAAGAATCCTTAAACATTTCCAACATATACGGAGAAAGCAACTTCCAAAATTTTTTATAAAATTCTACAGGATAACCATCAAGTCCCAGGGACTTACCAGATTGCATTGAAAAAATAGCTTTATGAATTTCAGCTTCAGTGATTTGAGCATCAAGAGTTTTTTGATCCTCAGCCGAGATTTTAGGAAAAACAATCTTTCGTAAAAAAACATTCATTTCGGAGGAATCTAACGGACATCAGCACAAAAATCTTGAAAAATCTTATTAATTTCTTCATATCCCTGAGCCAAGTTACCATCTTTCCTATGAATTTTCATGATTTGCCTTTTGGCTGCAGCCATTTTTAATTGAGATGCGAGCAATTTATTATTTTTTATCTCCAAACATATAAAATTGGCTCTTTAACTTAAGCAAATAGCCTTCAGTGGGATGAGTTAATAACAGGTTATATTGTGATTGAAGTTCCACCCTTTGTTTAAATAAATCAATATTGGGGGAAATTGCATAAATATTATCTAAATCTTTAATTTGTTTTGAAATTCTATCAAATTCTGCTTTATATTCCCATATAATTAATTTAGACATACCTCCTATATCATTAAAAAAAATTCTTTTATCTTGGTTTCAATGAAACTGACAAAGTCAGAGTTTTGCAATAATGCCTGAGACATGTGCCATGGTGGGCAGACAAGAATGACATAATCAAATTCAAAAGACAAACTCAAAGGCGCATGATCAGATATAGCAATAGCGTCATATCCACAATTTTTAACACTAGGCAAGAACCGGAGATCGATTATAATATAATCGATCCTCGCATATTTTTATAAACATGTGAGAAGAAAGAATATTCTCTGTTATCGGGATGGAGATACCTCCACAAATCAATCAATCCAAAAAGAATTAATAAATGATGCCGAACGATTTGGAAGTCGCTGATTAGTTGAGCTCTTATCAATCATAGGATTTAAGCAACAGTTAAATCCCCGCCCATTATCAGCATATATTCATTTAACTCAGGCAGTAAAGCAAATACCTTTTTTAAAAAAACGATCATCTAAATTAGGACCATACAAATTAACCAAAACAACTTTTCTGTTACAGATCATTCCTTTAACAATTACAAATCTACTATTAGAATCTGATTCAATATCATCTTGAATAAATATATTAGATTTAATAAAAATAGACACGCCTTTTATTTTACTCTGAGAAGTAGAGTGGAATTACAAACCATTCCACCGTCCAAAAAATCTATTTTGATCTCCTGCCCTGATATGTGTCTCTAGAACAAAAATTATAACAGGTTGGAATTGGTTAATAATTTTAAAAGTCTTTTTTCATTTAGTAGGATGATTCCAACTACGTACATTCCAACTTACTAAATTAATCCATTTAAATACCATACTATAATTTTATTCTACTTTATACATGCGCAGAGCACATACCAATACGGGATGATAAAAAATGGCGGCGATGAAGAATATAACCAGATAGAAAATACACATGCTTCAGAACCACCTAATGGGAAAAAGTCCCTAACTCTAATCCCACCCCCTTCCCGAAAACCCAAGAAAAGGGCAAGCAATCTATGATAGAGTTCAAAACCACTGACCGCTCAGTCTGTATTTTCTTTCCCTCCCCCCAGTTAGTAAAAGACAATAAAGTCTCAGCAAAGAAAAGCATTTACATTCCATCATCTAATAAACAAGGAAAAACCAAAACGATGTTATCTCTTAGAGAGAAAAACCAGCACCATCTTTAAGTTTAACATTAACTCCCTAAAAAAACTTTAAATTCAATTATAAAATGTTATAATAAAACAGAAAAAATTAATAGTATATTTGACCCAGCTGAATTTTCAAAAATACTAATTAATAAGTAATTAAATATAAATATATATATATATATAAAAAATGAAAGCCCTATTAGTAGGAAAAAACTACAAATTAGCTGATTAAAAAAAGAAACAAAAAAATCAAACCAAGTATTAAATTAAAGGAACAAATCCCCTTATCTTCTTTTCTCAGTCGTATGTTCAAATGATTATTTAGACAGTCATACTTGAGCCATAAATCTTCTTTCCAAAGGAAAACCAACAATATGCAATAATGAACAACTCTTCTTGTCTTTTTTAATTAGTCTCTAATGAAATATACAAGTGACCTTCATAAATCTTCTTTCCAAAATGCAAATTATATACAGATAGCCAAACAAACTTTCAGATAGTTCATTCAGTAGCGGCGTCAGTAACAGCGGCGGGTATAGCCTGAACAAAGTCCAGTGCAGCTTTTGGATCATAAAAGGTACGAGGAGGAGAATTAGCAGGAAAAACGTTAATTCTTGTCGGATACCTCAGAGAGGGAAACAGTTTTTTATCATATGCCTGTTTCATTGCCAGGGCAAATTTTGATCTTTGTTCCATTACCTCTCTCGGGTAATCTTCGTAAAAACGGAGCTGAGACTCCATAAATCTAAAAACTCTCTGTTTTCTTGCCTGTCACATTATTTGATCTTTAATTTTAAAGTGATAAAAGCAAACCAGAACAGATCTCGGTTTACTTGAATCCTTCAATTTCGAAGTAAACACCCTGTGTGCCCTTTCTATAGCAGGCAGCTTTAATAAAATGGTAGGAAATAAAGTGTGGAAGAGCTTACCAAAGTGTGGAAGAGCTTACCAAAGAGCTTACCTCCTTCAGCTCCTTCTTGCAGCCCAACAATTCGTATATTCTTTCAGCAAGACCTAGTTTCCAGGTCTATAATCTTATTTTGACATCTTTTCAAATGAGTTGTAGCTTCAGACAACTTTTGCTTAGTTATCTTCAATTCCTCTTCATGTATAATAACTTGAGTTTCCAGGTCTTCAAGTTTTCCCAGAAATGACTTCATTTCATTACTATTCTTATCCAGTTGGTCTTTAATTGATTCTTTCTGATCCTTAATTGAATTCAGTGTCCAAACGATATCTTCAGCCCACGATGGCATTTCATCAAGTCTTTCCTTTGGCACCTTTCCTTTCCCATTACCTTTATCACTGGGTTCAGGTAAATTCTTCCCACTTCCCATAGACATAGACATATTGTTCCCCCTCAAAAATCGGCAAATAAAAATTCTAAATTCAAAGTTTAAACTGGGGGAGAGAAAGAAAACTAAGAGCAGCACAAAATTACTAGTACTCCATTTGCAGACAGGGACAGTCCTCCAAAAGAAGGTTTACTCACACTAGAGTTGAGCAACAAACTGGCAAAGCATGGCTGTTCCGCTCGAGTTTTATCCTATGTTCACTAACAGGAACCAGGTGTACTGTAATTAGGGGAACTGGGAATGATTGGAAATCAGACGAGGGATTAAGGCCCAATTAAGGAGGTAATAGCAAGATGGGGAATTGCCAGACGGGACCATGACAGATATCAAGACTTTGAAACTTTCCTTGGTTTTTTTTTATGTTGAACATTCAGATGCTCTTAAAAAGTACCAATCACTTTTTAAAAAAGGTAAAGTTGAGGCCCCCTCTGTTGGTCAGGGTTGATCAGGGATGTTGCATCCCAGCTGTCGATATGATATAAAAGCCAGGGCAGTACAATACGTAGAGCAGGCTGTTAACCCATGCAGCAGGCTCCCTCTCTGCACACAGCTGATGAATCCAAAGGAACAGCAGAGATGAACAGAGTTTGACACCAATGGTGTCGCGAAAGTTGCCAGCAATGTTCCCTCTAAGATGTGCATGCACACATATCTTTTGCTACTGGCACACAAAGGAATTTAAACTGCGCACAAAAGGTTGCCACCCTCTACCTCGTTGGCATGTTAAATATACTTCACAATTGTACACAATAAAATTTCCTTTTCCAGTTTCTGATGGGGACAGTGTTGACAATGTGGAGTTTGCGATGATTTATCTGCAGATTTTAGAACTGGCTTATTTATACTGTTTCATTGAAGAAATTATTCAGTGCGCGCATGTTGTAACTGGGCAAAAAATTGCACAGAACAACATTTTTGCGCACACTAGTCATTACAAATTAGAGGGAACATTGGTTGCCAGTCAACATTAATGTCAACATAGGACTGCCTTAGGGACTCCAGTTCTAGATTTTTCCCTCCGGGTTTACTCCCGAAGCCTTCCCCATGCGTGGGTATGGCCACAAGGCAGTGGAGGTTTGAGATCAAAGTTTTTCTTCTTTTCAATGAGCTGCGAACCACAGCTACCAAGTTCCATCTGCCTGAGACGACTAGTTTTAAGATACCAGTAACCCTCCTTTGCCACTTCTGTCAGTACAAACAGTTCCGCTGGGCTTAGTAGCTAAGACATACGTGAAGGCTAGGAGCTGAACTTGATTGTCAGAGGATATTTGAGACGCACACATTGGGTACATTTAACAGATAGTGAGAGCTTATCCCCACTACCACGATTGGCTATAACAACCTTAAGGAATCTGTGATAAGACTATCTTAATCATTAATGACATCAGCCAAACAATTAAGATTGTTCATTTGATTGAATGTTTTGTAAGTCCTTTAACTCATTTTAGTGACAAATGTCACAAGTGCTACCGCACATTCTGATCCCTCCAAAGGGAACCAGGGTTAAGGTTTACTTAGATACAGTAAACAGTCAATCTCAAGGGTTAAGGAAATGGACATTTTTGCAGCAAAAGGAATTGCATTTTTGAATTTAATAGATTACTTTTTAAAAAAATATTCTTTTCCAAATATTTTTGTAAAGCATATTGTTAAAAGAAATGCTTATAAGACAGATGAAGTGAAAAAAATTATATTAGTTTTTAAAAACGATACTGTCTAACCGCCTGATGTGTTCAAGGACATCTTTCACCTTTCACTGCTGCAGTCTGAGGTTGCCAGCTGCTTCAAATGGTCAAATGTGAAAGTATAGAGTATAGAGTAAATGGCAGCACCCGGAAAGGAAGAATATTTAAAGGAGATTTACATGGCAAGATAATTTTATGCAGAGAATATTAGGTACCAGAACATGCTGCTATATAGATATGATAACAACATTTAGGAGGCAATTGGATAGACACATACACAGCCAGGGAAGAAGGGATATACACTCTGTGCAGGCAATGGGGCCACTTAAATTGGAATTAAGGACCAAAGGACCTGTTTTTGTACTGTGTTTGTTTATGTCCAATGTTTAAAGGAACATACTGTATGACAGATATAAAGGAGAAAGATAAAGAAAAACATGCTTTTCAAAATCTCCAACAATAATTATAATCTTAGTTTGAAGAAATTAGATTCCATGCTTATAAAATTCACTTTTGTTTAAAGAAAGGTTGTTTGGCAGTAATTAAGACTGATTGTGATGTGAAAAGTTCATTGACATTTAAATGTTTCCCTTGACAGTTTAGTATGTATTCATTTACATGTGCTCCAAATTTATGATCTTCACATCTAATTTCTCAGTTAGATGCTATAATGTGGGGCTGAGGAGGGGGAAAAAGGATCAGCCATGATTGAATGGCGGAGCAGACTCTATACGCTAATGGCCTAATTCTGCTCCTACACCTTAGGGTTTTATATCCTGGGGAACCAAGGAACTTCAAAATTTTTCATTCAATTTTAGACTTGCTAATGCTGAAAGCTCTGGTTAAGTTTTAACTCCTGAGTGAATGGATTTTGCAGCAGGTTTTAATCAGAATAACAGGCAAAAATTCAGAACCCCCCCCCCCCACCAGAACAGCAGATAATTATTTAAATGTGTTAATCACTTATTAAGAGTACTTGTACCTTCAGAGTTAAAAGATTCTCACAGACTAAGGTTTGAGAATATAAATTCTCTTAAACTTGCCATTCAAAGCCTTGCAGAAGTGAAGAGAAGCACTGAATGACAGCAAAGGAGCTGATAATGTAATCGTAAAATAAGTACTACAACTTCACAGTTGCTCTCCCAAGTGACTCCGTAATTGCTTTTGTTCACAAGAGCTGTCTTATTCCTCTGAGCGAACTTAGAAGAAAATGTTGACTGGATTAATGATACCTTACTCCTGATATCTACACATTTGCACTTGACCATATTTGACAGCAATCTGCAGGTTTCCACAAAGAATTGAAGATAAGTGCTGCTTGTGTAGTAGTAACTTAAGCAGAGAGAAGACAGGACAACCATGGGACCATCTGGATTAATCTACTAATTACCAAACTGGAGTTTACTGGCATAGAGGAGCTAATGACAGAGCTGAGCTAGTGATGAAGTAACTCATAGCACTGTACACAAGGTATACAGACATTTTAAAAATAGAAATAAGCTTTTGGCATCTTGGCCTTCATTACTCACTGCCCTGGTTTATGAAGTTTGGATGTTATGTTGAAGTTGTTTATTCAAAGTCAACAAGACCAAGGAGCTGCTAATTGACTCTGGAGAAGGAAACCAGAGGTCATGACCCAGTTGTCATTGGAGGATCAGAGGTGGAGAGGGTCAGCAACTTTAAATTCCCCGGTGTTATTATTTTGGAGGATCTGTCTAGGATGCAAATGCAATTACCAAGAAAGCACAGCACAGCCTCTTCTTCTTTAGGAGCTTGTGAAGGTTTGGCATGACAACTAAGACTTTAAAAAATGTCTATAGATGTGTAGTGGACATTATCTTGACTGGCCATTTCACAGCCTGGTATGGATACACCAATGCCCTTGAACAGAAAATCCTATAAAAATGTAGGGGATATGGCCAATCCATCATGGGTAAAGCCTTCCCCACCATTAACTCATCTACATGAAACGCTGTTGCAGGAAAGCGGCAGCTATCAGCAGAGACCCCCACCACCCAGGTCATGCTCTCTTCTTGCTGCTGCCATCAAGAAGGTGTTACAGGAGCCTCAGGACTCGCAACACTAAGTTCAGGAACAGCTAGAACAATCAGGCTCTTGAACCACAGGAAATAACTTTTCTGAACTTCACTTGCCCCATAACTGAAATGTTCCCACAACCAATGAACTTACTTTTAAAGATTTTTCATCTCATGTCCTCAATATTTATTGCTTATTTATTTATTATTATTTCTTTTGTTTGCTCAGTTTATTGTCTGTTGCACCCGGTTGAATGCTCAAGTTGGTGCAATCTTTCATTGATTCTGTTATGGTTATTATTCTACAGATTTATAGAGTGTGCCTGCAAGAAAATGGATGTCAGGGATGTATATGATGACATGTATGTACTTTGATAATAAATTTACTTTTAACTTTGAACACTGCTGAGGCCAAATTTGAAGTACTGTGTACACTTCTGGTCACCCACCTATTGGAAATATGTCAATAAGTTTTAAAGAGTACAAATAAAATGTATGCATAAATTGCTGGAACTTGAGGACATGAGTTACTGGGAGAAGTTGAATAGGTTAGAACTTTAATCCCCGGAGTGTAGGAAAATGATGGGAAATCTTATAGAGGTAGACCAAATGTTGAAGGATTTAGGTAATGTTAAAGCATACAGCTTTCTCCCTTCAGGCTGGGTATACTAGAACTAGAGATCATAGTTTTAGGGTGAAAGCTGAGATTTTCAAGGGAGACAAGAGGGGAAACTTCTTCAATCAGAAGGTGTGCAGAACATAGTAGATGCAGATTCAATTGTAACATTTAAGAGAAGTTTGGATGGGTACATGGATGTGAATGGGCTATGGTCCGGGTGCAGGTAGATGGGACTAGGCAGAAAACCAGGTCAGTATGGACTCGATGGGTCAAAGGATCTGTTCCTGTGCTATAATATTCTACGGCTCTAAGTACACAGTCTTCTCTTTTTATGAAGTAGCAATGTGTTAGATAGCATAGTATATCACACCAGGTGGTAGCATATCTCTGCAACTTTTATGAACAAAACCTGTTAGTTATAAATAACATGAACAAACCCCTCAACTTTTATCTTTCAGGATCATTCCAAGCTAAGATATGTTAAATCAGGGGTTCCCAAACTGGGGTCCATGGACCTCTCGGTTAATGGTAGGGGTCTATAGCATAAAAAAACATTGGGAACCCTTCTTTTAAATGGAAAAATTTTAATCTTTTAGACTGATATAAAAGAATAAATATTGCATCCTGTACAGCCTCCTCTACATTACTGAGAACTGACACAGATTGGGGAAATCCCTTCCTCAAGCACCTTTGCTTCACCTGTTGTAACAGCCAGGATCTCCAGGTGGCCAGTCATTTTAATTCCACATCCCATTCAAAAACTGACATGTTTGTCACGGCCTCCTTGCTGTCAATAGGAAGCTAGATTCAAATTAGAGGAACAACACTTCATATTTAGTCTCGGTAGAATCCAACATTGACATCAACATTAATTTGAGTAATTACCAGTAATCACTGCTCTGTTCTTCCCCAACCACACCCACTTCAATCAAGTTTTCCCTTATTCCTTTGACCCCATTACCCTATTATCCCCTCCCTTTTCCCTCCACCCCCCATCATGACCTGCCCATTACTCACAACATCCTTCCTCTGGTTTCCCCACCTCCTTCCCTTTATTCCATGGTCCACTGTCCTCTCCGATCAGATTCCATCTTGTTCACCCATCACTTCCTAGCATCTCACATCATTACCCTCCCACCTGCCTATTTTCCCCCTTTAAGCTGGACTCACCTATCACCCACCAGCTACAGCTCCCATCCTTTCCCCCAGCTTTCTTGCGTCTCCACAACGTCCTCCAAAATTATTATTTGTACTTGGACACTAGCCTGGTGTTCATCAACAAAAGCAGCTTCCAATCTTTTCTCCTCCAGCAATTTGGCATAAAAATGAAAGACAACTAATTTCTGAAAATCAGGTCCATGCTTTAATTGGTTTGGGGAGTACAGCTTACTTTTACAAATGTTTAAAAAGGTGCTTATCCATCCTATGTTCTGAAAGTGTGTATGGTAGAAAAAAATCCATTATCAGGAGACTTTTCACCAACAGGCATGTTTTATGCAAATATCTGGATGATGGATTACCTGTTTATTATGTTATTGAATTGTACGAAGCTTCTGTATACAAGTCCGTGTACAACTCTACTCAACACTCATGTTTTCTCCAGTAGCTACGCTTCAAGTTAATTGTGCATGGCACAGTATTATCCTAAGTTGTGAAAACTGTCATATAAATACCAGTACTGTGGTGTGCACAAAGCTGAATCTACTGTATGTTCATAGCTGATGTATCTTACACTTGTTAGGTTTGATTTCATGATTATTCTGGAATATAATCTCCAAGGCAAAGCCAATGTGACTTATAAAGAAACCACACTTATTCCTTTTATCAAAATATTTCTCTCGCATTTCCACTTTGATCCTCCATCTGAAACAAAGAAAACTTCTAAGGTGATAGGCCTATTCAAATTACTCAAATTTAGTTGCAGGTCAATTTGCAGCAGGTAATGATGCTTTGAGAATAAGAAACTGACTCTGCTGTACAAAGACCTCATTTAAAAAATAATCCTTTTTATCATTTCTGTTAGGAAAATCTGAGTCCACATCAACAACTGGGGCAAGTTGAACTATTCTATTTACCAATCCACTTTCTGCCAGCTGAGGATATCTGAACAGCTCTGACAGACATAATTTATTTGGAAAGGTCTGTTTATGTAAATACATCCTGTGCATAATGTTTAAATACCAATCAATATTTCCTGCACCACAAAGAAAGGTTGTCAAAGAGTTTTTTTCTTGTAATTTGAAAGGGCATTTGTACATGTTGTTACTTTGTTTAGAAACAATCCCAGTGAGGCAGGGAATCAGTCCTTTCTGTTGTTTTGAAAATGGCACAACTTCATCCTGCAGAACCACGGTAAATTTTGTCAATTTGTAATATTTTAAGTCAATTAAAAACAATTACACCAGTCAAATAGAAGAAAATTGTTACCAATATGTGGAGTCACAGGAAATCTGAAATTAACTAGAAATGCCAAAAGTACAAAGCAGAGCTATAGACATTTAAAAAAGACATTAATATTTTGAGTAAGAAACCTTTATCAGGACTAGAAAATAGGAGATAAGCAAGATCCTTCATAGTAGGAAAGAAGCTAGAACAATGGATAAAAACTTGATGTGCTAATTGCTATCACTCAAAGAATTGAGGAGAAACTGAGTTTTCACTATGTACTCAGTGTCAAAGGCAATTAATCTCTCCTTGTGTACCTTAACCTTTCTGCAGATTCACTAATCCTCTTCCCTTCCCCGGAAATATTTCCTTGGTCTCATCTGATTTCTCATTTAAACACAGAATCCATTTGAAAAATCATTTCAAATCATGCAGCATAATTGCATGAATACATTGTTGACACACAGTATTACCTCATCATCACTCCACTTGATTTCTACATGGAATGAGCCAACACTTAAAAAAAATAAACATTGGAAAGATTAGAGCTCCATAAAACACTGTGATCATCCAAGAGTGACCTCTTGACCTTTTCCAAATTTAATCCCTCTGCCATTATCAGTTGTCCCTCTGAATGCCAAGGTCCTAGATTCTGGATGCCATCCCAAAACCCCTAGCTGCCAATTTCTCTTTCGTTTCTTAAGGCATTCTCTATAACTTGTTTCCGATTGAATTTTTGTTCATCTTCCATAATACTTTTTAATATGGCTAAGTGCCAATATTTTGTTAAATAGCACTCCTCCAAACTGCCTCCAGAATGCTTTTGCTGAGTTAGAAGCAATTCCTAAATTGAATTTGCTGTTGTTTTGCATAAAATAGATAACAAGAGAGCTCTTTCATTTCAATCTTGATGTCCTGTATTTTGGCCTTATTTAAATTGGTAAGTGCAGATGGCAATCATGAACTCTGATGAAGCTCAGTAGGTGGGCTTTTGACAAGTTGAAGTTGGCTTTATCACTGAGCTATGCCGTCCCTAGCTGAAAGCAGGGAGTGGGAAAGAATGTAGAAAACAAAGACGCATACTTAGGAAGAGCTTTCCTGCTCCACATGGTTCCAAGGAAATGTAACATTAACACTTGTCATCAATTTCTTGGCTTAACTCCAACAAATTGTTTTAGACTTTGTGGTGAAGACACCTTGCCAATTTACATCACTGTTTCTGGTACTATGACCTTCTTTTGCACATATGAAGCCTTTTGTTTATTTCAATTGGCATTTTGGAAGGAATCCAATAGGGGAATCAGCTTTCTTGTTGGGTTGGTTAGGCATGAAGGTCACAACACAATATATGTAATTAACTTGCAGAATTATAAAGCATAATTGACATGATCACAGATTTCCACCATTTTCCACTCTACTCTCCCATCATTAACTCAATGCTTTTTTTAAACCCCAAAAGAATGAGTGTAGGCAACATAAGTTATTTCCCGATGTAATTAGTAGACTATGAATAGCATCATTTATCAACTGACTTGATAAATTACAAGCTGTTTAATGTTATGCACAGTCTAGTACTGGAACAGTAATCTTCCAAAACTTCTGTTCTGTGTAGCCAATGATAATTCTGAAGGAAACTTTGCAGATGTCTGTATTTTCTTTATAAAGCAAATCTACCTGCCAGCTGGTTTAGCAAGTATGTAACTGTAAGCATCTTTAAGAAAATACTGTAATGCCTTTTAAGCACTGTACATTTACAGTTATTATAATCTATAGGAATTAGTTATGCAGTATTGTATTACAATCCGTTGCTAGTTTAAGATAGAATCATAGAATTGTTGTATGGTAAAAGATAATCATTTAGGTCATCAAGTCCATAAAGCTCTTTGTGAAGCAGTCCAGTCCGTCACATTCTCTGCATTTTCCTCTCTAGAACATAGAGCACAGCACATGAACAGGCCTTTTGGCCCACAAAGTTGTGTCGAACCAAATACTTCAGTAATCAAATGGCCAACTAATCTCCTTTGCCTACACGATATCCTTATCCTTCCATTTTCCTCACATTCATACGCCTAAGCGTCTCTTAGAAGTCTCTAATGTATCTGCCTCTACCTCCTCCCCAGGCAGTACATTGCAGACACCTACCACTCTCACATCTCCTTTGAAATTACCTCTTCTGACCTTATATGCATGCACTCTGGTATTAGACATTTCAACCCTAGGAAAAAGATACTGTCTGTCTTCTCTATCTATGTATTTCATAATCTTATAAACCCCAATCAGATCTTCCCTTAGCCTCCCAAGCTTGCCCAACCTCTCATTATAGCATATGCCCTCTGTAAACCTGAAAATTATTTCCTCTTAAGATCCCTGTCTAACTTCCTTTGAAAGCCCTGAGTGACTCTCTTTTTACTAACCTTAAATCTAGTCATTGTCATGCTCTATCTTCATTAGTGTAACTTTACGTGATCTTGCAAATATCTTAGCAAATCAAACTTCCAAGGAGAATGATCTCAGCTTGTCTAACGTAGCTGAAATTCCTAATCGTTAGGAATTTCTGCACTGCCTTTCTGCAATATTTGTGAGAAATGGCATTCAGAATAGTGCCTACTTCTCCTACTAAAGCCTAACCTCTGTTTTATTATTTAATAAAATCTACCCATATCCTAAAGAAAACAAATACATATGCTGCATTATCCTGTCACTTTCAAAAATTCATAAGCAGCAGGCCATAGAGCAATATAGCATAGATACTGACCCTTTGCCCAATGACTCCATGCCGACCATGGTCCCCATATGGCCAGTCCTACTTTCCAGTGTAAATACAGAGGAGGAATATTAAAAATTCCACCATCTTTTGTGGCTCAAGCAATAAGTGGCCCTACTGATCTCTTAGGAGAGCCACTCTCTTCCTAATCACCTTTTTACTCTATATAGATGTAGAATCCCTTGGAATTTGCCATCAGCATACCTGCTAGATCCATTTCATACCCCACCCCACTTGCTCTCCTGATTTTCTTTTTAAGGGTATTCTTAATCTTTCCATAGTCACCAAAGGATTCACTTGTTTCAGACCTCCTAAACCCAATGGTTTCCTTCTTTTCCTTACCTTTGGCTTCATTGTTTCTCATCAACCAGGATTCCCTAAATTTGCCAGGTATACTCTTTATCATTAACAGGGCTATGCTGCTCCTGGAGTCTTGATATCACCCTCTTTAAAACCTTCTATTTGCTATTCATTCCTTTTCCTTCAAACAGGCTCACACAATCAACCTCTGCTAGATCCTGCCTAATTCCCCAATTTAAGACTCTAACCTCTGGACCTGTGCATTACTATGTTAAAGCTATTATATTTAAGGTAATTAGGGCTGAATTTCTCCCTGACTGCCACTTCTGTTGCTTGCCCTACCTCATTCTCTAACAGTAGGTCCAGTATTGCACAGTGCCAGGTAGGATCCTCACTATATAGACCAGGAAACTTTTCTGGACACATTTCACAAATTCCATCCTGTCCAGGCTCAGTCAATACTGGGGAAATTAAAATCTCCGACAAATACTGTCCTATTACTCTTACAAATATGGGCAATTTCTCAACACTTTCTTCTCAAGTTCCCACTATCAGGGTAGCGGGGGAGGAGGATGAGAAATGTTTTATAATACAACCCCACTAAAGCGATCCTCCCCTTTTTATTTCTAAGTTCAACCCATATGGCCTCACTGGATAATCCCCCAAGAAAGTTATCTATACGCTATGTACTGCTAATATTGTCCTACCTTATCAAACAGGCAACACCCCTTCCTCATTTACCTGTATCTCTGTCATACCTGTAGCCTGTATCCTGGAACACTGAACTGTCAATCTCGACCTTCTCTTAGCTATGGTTCCATAATGGTTATAAATTCACAGTCTTCAAAGCCAATCACACTCTGAGTTCATCTGCTTTACCTGTTAACTATCATGCATTGAAATAAATGCATTTTAACTGACTATTCCTTTCCCTGCTGTTCCTGTGTCCTTGATTACTAAAGTTATTCTTCTTATCAAATTTGAGCAGCAAATACAAAATGCTGGAGGAACACAATAGGTCAGGCACAGTTCTTTATCTTATGACTTATTCCTGTCAAGAGTTCCAGCTCCCTACCAATCTAGTTTAACCCCTCCAATGTAGCATTGGTAATTTTCCCTGCAAAGAGAAGTACAACATATTCCTCTTCTCCCTCCCCCACCCAACTTCCTGTTCACCTGGCTTCATCTATTACCTGCCAACTTGTACTCCTTCCTCTTCCCCAATTTATTCTGGCTTCTTCCCCATTTCTTTCCAGTCCTGATGAAGGGCTTCAACCTGAAATGTTGACTGTTTATTCCCGTTCATAGTTGCTGCCTGACGATGAGTTTCTCCAACACTGTGTGTTGTTCACACATCACAGTGGGGGATACATATTAATGAGTGGAGACGAGCATTTTTGTATGTTACTTGTACAGGGAAATAGCAACCAATCATCTCTTCATTGATGGTAAAGTTGCATCAATGGAGCTTAATACCCAAGTGGGTGGAGTAACGATCATCGCACCCTGACCATATGGATTGCTGACCTACCTACCACTGCAAGCACTGCCAAAAATTGAGAGATGTGGTAAGCCACACTCTTCAAAAACAGAATACTACCATTGGCCAGAGCATGGTATTTCAAGTTTCAACACATTACACAGAGCTTTACACACTGCACAGGTTCATTATTGTAATTGTTTTTACTTAATTCATAATAACTGCAATTGAGATATGTCTGTCTGCTCCCACATTCCCAAACTGTTTTAATTTTGCCATCTACTGCAGCAACATGGTCTCGCTTCTCTGAATCAAATTTCAAGCACCTTCAGCTAGTTGGTCTTAAAATGAAGGGGGCAGAGGATGAGGAAAGTCAGTTGCTAAAGAATGCCAGTTCAAGATGTTGCAGATGTTGATCAATCTGCAGATGTATCACAGAAGATGGTGATGTTATCTTGTAGAAAGATACTTTGACCTGAGTTCCCTGCCCACTAACTATCAGGCATCATCATCTCTTCTATGCCCAAGATTTTACTAGTCAGTTCAGCAAAATATTCAATATGACAAAACACAGTGATATGGAAAGTCTTGTCTGACTTCAAATTTGAAGGGAAGCTTTGTTTCCCTTCATTAATTTGGACTGCAGGGCCTCTTTACTGTTGCACGCAGAACCTACTACTTAAAAATCTTATTTGCTCTCTAAGTAATTTGTTTATCCATTCAAAGTTAAATCATTTATACCTATTTATTAGTCTCTCATCAGCCTGACACGTTTGCACCAAGCAAAATACAGATACTTCCAAGCAGTGCCCAAAGTTAATAAGTATGCCGTAGGTACGAGAGACATGATACATTACATTCTACAAAGTTTATTTATCTTTAACCCACATGCAGAATCCACAAGTGCTGACTCAGTTTCTGACAATTCCATTAATTTATTCTACCAGTTACAGCTATCTAAATAACTGTTAACTAGCAGTGGCCAAATTATTTACTGTGAACCAAAAATGTATTCAATGCTGCAAAGTTAAAAACACCAAATAAAATTCTCATTCCAAAATAAAGGTAAATTTCCAAATGTGATCACTCTGCCATCAATTCCCATAGCCACAAAATTTCTGTTTTAGCTCTATCACATTTTATCACACTTGTGTGATCATTCTGCTTAACAGAAGTTGTTTCCCGATCTTCCTGAGAAAATAAAATGCCAGATCCCATGTTTGCATGTTTCTGGAAATTGGTATTTCCTTGGCTACATTATGAAAAATCTTGTCAATTTACACTGCCTTAAAATGAGGCAATAAACCTACTGCAATATACAAATTTTAATTTCTTATGCCCCAGTTTTACTATAGGCCTTATGCTATTAGGCCTTCTGGGTGACTCCTGTGGATATTTTGCAGCTTCTCTTTAATCACAGTGAATAGTGTTAAAAATACACAGGGAATTCAGACACTTTCTGCCTTCTGGTTCATAAAGCAGAATCAAGGGAGTGGAGGAGTCAGCATCACTTTGCTCATGTGTAGCCTGCAAGATCATTAAATTGATAAAAAAAAAAATACATTCCCATGGGGGAGAATTGATTTTGTAAAATAAGCAAAAAAAAAAGCACATTTTTGCGCATAAAGCCGTGATCCATCACTGCCAACCTGTTGCATCAATTTTCTAATCAAATCTGAGCATTATATAAGACAATGTATACATCGTATCTTTAAAAGTCAGATTACTAGGTGCATTGTACATTAAACTGGCAATGGATAATAAAGAAATAATCTATATCTGGCAATGATTAGCTTGGAACAGTAATTCTGTCAGTTTTTTCCCCGATGCTGTCACATTCACAAAGTTCACAGGTTGGATTTTATTTATTGAGATACAATGCAGAATATACCCTTCTGGCACTTGAAGCTGTGCTGCCTAGCAACCCTGATTTAACCCTAGCCTAATCAAGGAACGATTTACAATACCAATTAACCAACGCACTGATACATCTTTGGACTGAGGGAGGAAACCTGATCACCCGGAGGAAACCCACGTGGTCACAAGGAGAACGTATAAACTGTTCACAGACAGTGGCAGGAATTGAATCCAGGTTGCTGGCACTGTAAAGCATTGTGTTAATCACGATGCTACTGCGCTGGACCTATATATGTGCTGTTGGTGTGCAAATACTGACATGTGGTCTTGTTTATGTAGCCCCCGGTAAGCCGCAGGCTCGCTCAACTTGCTTTGGTTTAGGGGAAGCAGCCTTCGGCCCCACCAAACTGGGTAATTAAGTTTGTGTGGATGCTGTGTGATGTACCCCACCCCCCCAAAATACCAGACAATACACCATATACGATTAAATGATTACAACTTATAGATACTACTGGAACTATGTAATTAATAGAGATAAAATATAAATGGAAAGTAAAAGGCACCAGACTTATCAAAGTTAAATCTCTTCATGCACAAACAGTTGGAGCTCTAGTAACGATCCTCTTTTCACCATTTGATCCCCTCTGACCACCTCGACCCGCCGCCTGGGACCGACCACGGTGGTTGACCAGATGCTCCACACGAGTCTGTCTTCGTCTCCTCTCCGCACCGAAGACCCTGGACCTTGGACTCCAGCTCGGGGTCGGACCCGTCGGCGAATTCACAGCATCGCATCCGCTTTATCTCTCTCCCCATTGCGCCTTCTCTCCAAAAACCCGCGCATCACAATAGCTTACAGACACTTAAGAAAGAATAACACCTATCCCAATTGGTTAACAAATGGATACAATCCTCCTTATCAGTAATATAACCCAAACAAGCTGCTAGAAAGAGAACCACTGTCTCAGCAGTTAACATCACAGAAAAGCCATTTTAATTATAACATAACAATGAAGCCATTTTAATTAGCCTACGCAGTAACATAAAAGAAGAAACCCCTTACATTTAAAAATAAAAATACTCTCCCTTTAAAGAACTGAACGTCTTTATATCTTCCACCTTTCCTGTTTTACTTCCACTTGTTTATTTGCAGTTAATGTTTCTCAAAGGCTTCTCCCATCTCTCACACATAATTACTTTATTGATGTAATAATTTCTATGCTTAGAACAACAAATAGATTAATGCTAGTCCCAAAATGCACAGGAAGATATTGAAAGTTAAACTGGCCACAAATGCTGGTGAGGCTATGAGGCAATAAGGCTGAAGAAGAAAATAAAATAGTGGTAGAAAATCATAAACACAAGAGATTCTGCAGATTCTGGAAATTCAGAGCAACACACAAAAAATGCCCAAGGAACTCAGTAGGTCAGCAGTATCTATGGAAATGGATACACAGTCAACATTTCAAGCTGAGATTGTTCTTCAGGTCTGAAAATAAAGGAGGAAGAGGCCAGAATAAAATGGTGAGAAGAGTAAAAGAAGCACTAGCTAGAAGGTGATAGGTGGTCAGGTGGGTGGGAAAGATAAAGGGCTGGAGAAGAAGGAATTTGATAGGAGAGGAGAATGGACCATAGAAGAAAGGGAAGAACTGGCACCAGGCAGAGGTGATAAGCAGATGAGAACAGATAAAAGGCTAGTGTGGGAAATCAAAAAAGAGTGAAGGGGGAGGAAAATTTTTTATGGGAAGGAGAAATAGACGTACATGCCATCAGGTTGGAGACTACCAGATGAAATATGAGATATTGCTCCTCCAACCTGAGAGTGTCCTCATTGTGGCAAAAGAGAAAGGCATGGATCAAAATGTTGGAATGAGAATGGCGATAATAATCAAAATGGTTGGCCACTGGGAAATTCTGCTCTTGGCAGATGGAGTCTGAGTGGAGGTGCTTGACAAAGTGGTCCCTCAATTTACGTTGTGTTTTACCAATGTAGAGGAGGTCACATCCGGAGCAGTGGATACAAGAGACATTCCCAACAGAATCACAAGTGAAGTGTTGCCTCACCTGGAAGGAATGTTTGGGACCCAGATTGGAGGTAAGGGAGGAGGTAAATGGCCAAGTGTTGTACCTCGGTCATTTGCTGGTGTATGTGCCAGGAGGGAGATCAGTGAGGAGGGATGAATGGACAACGGGATCACAGAGGTAGCCATCCTTACGGAAAGTGAAGAGTTGGGGGGAACTACAGACATGTTTGGTGGTAGGATCCTGTGGAAGATTGCTATGTTGGGTTTCAGCAATGTAGAGTGGGCTGCATCAGGAGCACCAGATATATTAGATAACCCCAACAGATTTGCAGGTAAAAATTGGTGTTAGATAACTAGGATTGCTTCAAGGGAGGGAAAGGGAGGTTGTAATTCAGAGTAGCTGAGCTTCTATAACTATGTAGTGGAACACTGCTTTCTGCAATGGGAGTAACATTTACAGAATAATGATACAAGAGGGATTCAACTGGACAGTTTATATGTAGGCTCAATGGAATAAAAGTCTGACTGAGAGATACTTTGGAAAGAAAGCACTCAGACAAACTTATGGAGACAGATGATGATACAAATATGTCTTGATAGACACAGCGATACAGCAATCACAAGTGCAGTGGATCAACAGGACTTAAACATACTGGAGGACTTCTTCAATGAGGCAATATGGATAGGACTCAGGAACAATAAAGTTATATGAATAACCCATAACTAGAGATAGAGGAACAGAAATCTAAGCATCTTATAGAAAGATACAAAATCTCAACTATATCAATAATCTCAAATAATAATGAGGCAGCCTACAGAGATCATCAAGTGATGACAGAGTGATGTCAAGAAAATAAAGGAGCTGGTTGTGGACTACAGGAAGAATGGAGACAGGCTAACCCTTTTGACATCAATGGATCTGGGGCTGAGAGAGTGAACAGCTTTAAGTTCCTCAGCATACACATCGCCGAGGATCTCACATGGTCTGTACATACCGGCTATGGGGTGAAAAATACTATTGCATTTCTATGTTGTATTGACTGCCCTGTTGTACATACTATTTATTATAAATTACTATAAATTGCACATTGCGTACAAATTTTTACTCCTCGTGTATATGAAGGATGTAAGTTAATTCTATTCAAAATCAATAGGACAGTTGTATTGTGTGACTTTAATTTCCCCAGCATTGCCTGAGATTCCTAGTAGAATTTGCTAGGTGCATTCAGAAAGGTTTCTTACACTATGTATATAGTTACATCAGGTAAGGAGTTATACTAGATCTTTTATTGGGAAATGTGCCTGGCCAAGTCATTGGAGATTCAGTGGGAAAGCATATTGGGAACAGTGATCACAATTTCATAAGATTGGGAAAGTTAAGGATAAGAATGAAACGACCCCAGGAGAAAGTGCTCAATTGGGGAAGGTCTAATTACAGCAGTATTAGGTAGGGACTGGGAAAAGCAGATTTGGAATGGCTGTTATATAATTAGGTAAATTAATATCTGATCTCTGGGAGTCATTTAAAGGCGAGCTGGGCAGAAGTCAGGATCAAAATCCTCCCATGAGGAACAAAGACAAAGATGACAAAGTTTGGGAGCCTTAAATGATGAGAAATGATTCAAATCAAGACAAAAAGAAAAAGGAGGCTTATGTAAGATTTAGAAAGCTGAAATCTGAAAAGACCTTTGAGGGATAAAAAAGAAAGTAACAAAGAACTTAAATAGGGAGTTGCTGGGGAAACTTAGGCAGCATTTATGGAAGAAGATAGTCAGTTAATGTTTCCAGTCAAGACACTTTATCTGGACTGAAAGAGTAGAGGGAGACACCTAGTATAAAGGGATGAGAGAGAGGGATGGGGCAAGAGCACGAGAGACAGGTGGATCCACGTGAGGGGATTATGGAATTTGATAAGAAAGGAAGGTAAAAACTGGAACATCTAAGGATGATACTCCCAATGCAAACAGTAGCAGGTGCTGGGTAAGGCATTACTGGAGAGAATATTGAAGCCTTACATCAGGGTGGGTAAATTATTGGACAAGTACTGCATATAACATAATGAGAGGGCAGGTGGTAAGGTGGATAGAGTAGACAGTCAGAGTCTTTTTCAAATACTGGAAGGGCTGAGACCCTTCATCAGAAGGGTCTTTCAGCTTTCTCCAAACAAAAGGTGGCTATAAATAGCATAACACCACTTATGGGTGGCATGGAAGAATGTTGGTTAGCACAACCATTTACAGTACCAGTGACCTGGGTTCAATTCTGCCACTGTTCCCACGTTGTCTCCGTGACCTCATGGGTTGCCTCTAGGTGCTCCAGTTTCCTCACATAGTCCAAAGACATACCAGTTGGTTGGTTAATTGGTTGTTGTAAATTGTTCTGTGATTATGCTAGGGTTAAATCCAGGGATTGCTGGGTAGCATGGCTCGAAGTGCCGGAAGGGCTTGATCTGTGCTGTACCTCAATAAATAAATAAATAATATGCCAGATTGAAGTCTTTGGTTCTATGTCATTTACACATCAAGGAGGAGATATAAAAGAATGGCTACAGGCTAGGCTGCAAAATTTATGATAGGTTTTGCAACAAATTTATGGCATCTTGGTATTTCACTTTGGATATTTCTCTAAGTATCCTTCTAATTGTTACAGTGGCCTTTTTGAATCTATAACCTGACTCTGCGTATTAATCTATAATTATTTGCTGGTGAATTAGACTTTGCAGATGAACTTACAGCTATAAGAATGGCAAGCTGCACAAGACTTAGATTGGGATGCGAGTTGGGATAATGCTGCTGGTGCTTTGAAAAACCCAAATCATTGGTATATACACTTGAAATTTTGTCATAGAGCATATTTAACACCGAGAATTAGACATCAAGTGGGGCTGGTTCCTGACGAAGGGTCTCGGCCTGAAACGTCGACTGCACCTCTTCCTACAGATGCTGCCTGGCCTGCTGCGTTCACCAGCAACTTTGATGTGTGTTGCCTGACCTATATTGCTCATTTTGCCCCCACGGAACCGTTGGCTCTTTTATACATGTTGTATGGGAAGGTCCAGGGATTTTTGGTTTGTGGGGGAAGGTTATCAGTACTTTTACAGAACTAACGGGGGTACAATTACCAATGGACCCCGCTGTACATCTTCTAAATGATGACTCCCACCTTTCCCTTACAGAAAAAACATGCAAAGTCTGGCTGGCAGGCCTGACTGCAGCTAAGAAGATTGTAGTCCAGCATTGGAAACCTCCCCATGATATTTCAAATACAGTACTCATTGGCTTTGGAGCTTTTTGGACATTTCTTACCTGGAACTTTCATCAGCAAGAGTAAATGATGCACGACCAAACACAATCTTAATGTGGACAAATTTGATGTCTAGCTTAAAAGATCTCTTGTTAAAATAGGATGCTTTATCTATGTATGCACTACTATTCGGTTGGTTGGTGGAGGGGAGAGATGGGGGGAGAGAGGGGGGAGAGAGGGGTGGAGGGGGATGGTGATGAAGGTTGGGGGTAGCTGGGATAAACAGTCAAAATGTAATTGGCAACTGGTTGTATTGAATGTAATTTGTTGGTGTTGCAATAAAAAATTAGTAATAAAAAAAAGAATGGCAAGCTGCCTCATAGCAGTTAGCACAACGCAATGATCAGCGATTGGGGTTCATTTCCTGCATCTGTCTGTAAGGATTTTGTACATTCTCCCCATGACTGTGTGGATTTCCTCTGGTTGCTCCAGTTTCCTCCCACATTTCCAAAGATGTGTGGTTAGGGTTATTAAGTTGTGGGCATGCTATGTTGGCGCGGGAAGTGTGGTGACACTGCTGGGCTGCCTACCCCCAGCACGTCCACTGATTGTGTTGCTCATTGACGCAAGTGACACATTTCACTGTATGCTTCAATGTTTTGATGCACATGTGACAAATAAACATAATCTTTAATTTAAGCAACACACATAAAAGTTGCTGGTGAACGCAGCAGGCCAGGCAGCATCTCTAGGAAGAGGTGCAGTCGACGTTTCAGGCCGAGACCCTTCGTCAGGACTAACTGAAGGAAGAGTGAGTAAGGGATTTGAAAGTTGGAGGGGGAGGGGGAGATCCAAAATGATAGGAGAAGACAGGAGGGGGAGGGATGGAGCCAAGAGCTGGACAGGTGATAGGCAAAAGGGATACGAGAGGATCATGGGACAGGAGGCCCGGGGAGAAAGACAGTGGGGGGGGGGGGACCCAGAGGATGGGCAAGGGGTATATTCAGAGGGACAGAGGAAGAAAAAGGAGAGTGAGAGAAAGAATGTGTGTATAAAAATAAGTAACAGGTGGGGTACGAGGGGGAGGTGGGGCATTAGCGGAAGTTAGAGAAGTCGATGTTCATGCCATCAGGTTGTAAGCTACCCAGACGCAATATAAGGTGTTGTTCCTCCAACCTGAGTGTGGCTTCATCTTTACAGTAGAGGAGGCCGTGGATAGACATGTCAGAATGGGAATGGGATGTGGAATTAAAATGTGTGGCCACTGGGAGATCCTGCTTTCTCTGGCGGACAGAGCGTAGGTGTTCAGCAAAGCGTTCTCACAGTCTGCGTCGGGTCTCACCAATATATAAAAGGCCACATCGGGAGCACCGGACGCAGTATATCACCCCAGTCGACTCACAGGTGAAGTGTTGCCTCACCTGGAAGGACTGTTTGGGGCCCTGAATGGTGGTAAGGGAGGAAGTGTAAGGGCATGTGTAGCACTTGTTCCGCTTACACGGATAAGTGCCAGGAGGGAGATCAGTGGGGAGGGATGGGGGGGACGAATGGACAAGGGAGTTGCGTAGGGAGCGATCCCTGCGGAATGCAGAGAGAGGGAGGGAGGGAAAGATGTGCTTAGTGGTGGGATCCCGTTGGAGGTGGCGGAAGTTACGGAGAATAATATGTTGGACCCGGAGCCTGGTGGGGTGGTAGGTGAGGACCAGGGGAACCCTATTCCTAGTGGGGTGGCGGGAGGATGGAGTGACAGCAGATGTACGTGAAATGGGGGAGATGCGTTTAAGAGCAGAGTCGATAGTGGAGGAAGGGAAGCCCCTTTCTTTAAAAAAGGAAGACATCTCCCTCGTCCTAGAATGAAAAGCCTCATCCTGAGAGCAGATGCGGCGGAGACGGATGAATTGCGAGAAGGGAATGGTGTTTTTGCAAGAGACAGGGTGAGAAGAGGAATAGTCCAGATAGCTGTGAGAGTCAGTAGGCTTATAGTATAACACACACAAAAGTTGCTGGTGAACGCAGCAGGCCAGGTAACACACATAAAAGTTGCTGGTGAACGCAGCAGGCCAGGTAACACACATAATCTTTAATTTAATCTTTTTAAACAGACAGGTTGTATTAACAGTTCACTGCTTCTATGAATGTAAGTGCCAGCCACAAAAATATTTGGGATTCATTTTTACATTATCCCTGATGTATACTCCAAAGGCATCCATAGCGACATTATTTTTAAAGCAGAAAGTGATTTGAATTGCTACTTTTTATATTAATAGCTCATTTGATCGAATCAGCATGCTTAGATATATCAGTTTTTCTTATTTTATGTATATTATTCAATGCACTAGTCCATGTGAAACATGATATAATCAAAATCGTAAATCACACAGCAGTCAAAGCTGCCTGGATTGGAGAGCATGGTTATGAGATAGGTTGTGTAAACTTGCCCTTTCTCCTTGGAATGACGGAGGATGAGAGGTGATCTGATAGGGGTGTGTACGATGGTAAGAGGCATTGACCTTGTGTAAAGCCAGAGGCTTTTTCCCGGGGCTGAAATAGCTAGCACAAGGGGGCATAGTTTAAGGTGCTTGGAAGTAGGTACAGAGGGTAAGTCAGGGGTGAGTTTTTTTTTTACACAGAGAGTGGTGAGCGTGTGGAATACACTTCCAGCGACAGTGGTAGAGGCAGATACAATAGGGCCTTTAAAGAGACTCTTAGATAGGTACATGGAGCTTAGAAAAATAGAGGGCTATATGGTAGGGTAATTCTAGGCAGTTTCTAGACTAGATTACATGGTTGGCACAACATTGTGGGCTGAAGGACCTGTAATGTGCTGTAGATTTCTACGATTCCAGAAACTCCTTTGTTAAATTAATATTCATTCTGAATCATTTTGGGGAAATATTCAGACATCTGAGAGTTTTTGAGGTATAATAATAAAGGCTCATTCCTTCTCAACTAGGTTTTACACATCACAAAGTTTTAGTTGTTCGAATTTCCTTTGCCCCAAGAGTCAATTCAAGAGCTCGGTATGGTTTCAAGAAAGTTGCCTTTATTTGCACCTGAAGGTACTTGTTCACCACTTTACACCGAGTTAATAGATCCACTGCAGAGCTGATAAGATCCACCAAATTCTTACAATTGTATGCTTGCTATCAATTTCAATTTCTCCAATTAACAAAACAAAATTCTGTTCATTCCAAACAACAGGAATTCTGCAGATGCTGGAAATTCAAGCAACACACATAAAAGTTGCTGGTGAACGCAGCAGGCCAGGCAGCATCTCTAGGAAGAGATGCAGTCGACGTTTCGGGCCGAGACCCGTAGCCGACGGGTCTTCGACCCTTGGTGAGGTAGGGGATCTGTCTATCCCAGCGTGTGAAGTCTGGCCATGGCAGACTGAGTGGAGGAGACCAATTAATGGTCCAACGGTTAAGGAAGCAGACCCAGCAGGCGTTGTGGAGCGCTAAGAGCACGGCAAGACACTGCTTGATTTATACTTCTGCGTCAACACATCGCCGGAGGTACTGCGTCGCTGCGTGGGGTTTGCAGCGACGCAGTACCTCCGGCGATGTGTTGACGCAGAAGTATAAATCAAGCAGTGTCTTGCCGTGCTCTTAGCGCTCCACAACGCCTGCTGGGTCTGCTTCCTTAACCGTTGGACCATTAATTGGTCTCCTCCACTCAGTCTGCCATGGCCAGACTTCACACGCTGGGATAGACAGATCCCCTACCTCACCAAGGGTCGAAGACCCGTCGGCTACCCTCACCTGGTTTGCCCCGTCTGCCGAGACGGTTTGGATTTTCCCCTCCCCCTCTCAAATCTCTTACTAGCTCTTCCTTCAGTTAGTCCTGATGGAGGGTCTCGGCCCGAAACGTCGACTGTACCTCTTCCTAGAGATGCTGCCTGGCCTGCCGCGTTCACCAGCAACTTTTATGTGTGTTGCTTCTGTTCATTCCATTGTTTTTTTTTCCACCCTTCACCAAATTCTTTTCAATGTGCCATTACCAACTCCATTCTATTCTTATCCAGGAAAATAACTCATCTGAATTACCTATTATATGCCAAACATGATTATCAGTTGCAGTTTGTTTCTTCTCCCATCTATAAATAGCAGAGACCATGAATGAGTTCCAAAAGATAAAAGTGTACTTTACTACCAAACTCTTTTTTTAAACCACTCCTAGACTCCTTAACCTACTAAATCATGTACGAGATCTATCGTATAAGACCTATCTATCTCGAATAAGTCCTATTTTTGTAATTCCAAGATATTTAACAACTATTTGTGCTGTAGAAAGGAATAACCTAATTTGAATGCAAATCATCACACGGTAATGTCTACTTCAAAATGGAAACCTTGGTTTTCCTTATTTTAATTTATGTATCATTTCACACCTTGGTTTTCCTTATTTTAATTTATGTATCAATTAACAGGCCATGTATTTTGAAGGATATTACAAGAGAATGAAGGTTTTCATAACATTTATGTTACAAGAATGAAATCAGTAATTAAAAGGCAATGGAAAAATATATCCTGAACAATCTTCTCACGATCTGTTTTAGGATTGTATCACCAGCACAGTAATTGTTTTGACATTCCCCTTCTGGCAAATTAAGAATTTAAAACAAATAAATGCAGAAATAAAATTGTGAAATGGGTCTATAATTGTCTAATGAGAAACTACTAAAAAGAGAGATCTATTAATTCCCATAGATGGATGACAAGGAACAAATATGCTGACGTGGAAATAAACATAAATTGTTGGATAATTTACACCATTCCTCAGCATTTCTTGTGGAAATAAAACAGAGTTCAAATGAAAACAGAAAATAGTGGAAATACTCAGCAGATTTGGCAGCACCTGTTAATATCTCAGATCAATGACCAATTGTTGAAATTGAAACATTAACACTGGTCCTCTCAACATAGGTGCTGCCTGACCTGAATATTTCCAGCATTTTCTCTTTTAGTTTCAGATTTAAAGTATCTGTTGATTTTTGGTTTCAAAACAAGAAAGTGCTGATGTGTATAAAGATATTTGTGCTACAAAAACATAGAACCATAAGACCATATGACACAGGAGCAGAATTAGGCTATTTAGCCCATCAAGGCTGCTCTGCCATTCCATCATGGCTGATTTATTATCCCTCTCAACCTCATTCTTCTTAACTTTTCCCTGTAACTGTTGATGCACTTTGACTCCCTGACTAAATAAGAACCTATCGATCTCTACCTTAAATATACTCTCTCTTGTCTTCCACCACTACCCTTTGGCTGAAGAAATTCCTGCTTATCTCTGTTCTAAATGGATATCCCTCTATTCTGAGGCTGTGCCCTCTGGTCCCAGTTTCACCCACTATAGGAAACATCCTCTCTACATCCACTCTATCTCGGCCTTTCAATATACAATAGGTTTCTATGAGATTGTCCCCCTCATTTTTCTAAACTCCAGCAAGTATAGGCCCAAAGCCAAAAAGTGCTCCTCGTATGTTAACACTTTAATTCCTGGAGTCATTCTCATGAACCTCCTCTAGACCCCCTCCAATGCCAGCACATCTTTTCTTAGATAAGGGGGTCGAAAACTGCTCACAATACTCAAAGTACAGTCTGAGCGTCCATGAGTCAGTAATTATCAGAGATGGAGAGGGTCAGTAACTTTAAATTCCTGGGTGTCACTGTCACAGAGGGCCTGTCCTGGACCCATCATATAAATATAATTGTGAAGAAAGCACGACAGCATCTTTAATTCCTCAGGAGTCTGCGGTGATTCGGCATGTCATTGGAAACCTTGGCAAACTTCTATAGATGTGCGGTGGAAAGTGTGCTGACTGGCTGCACTGTGACCTGGTATGGAAACACAAATGCATTTGAGTGGAAAATCCTAAAAAGGTAGAGGATTCAGTTCAGTGCATAATGGGTAAACCCTTTGAACTATTGAGCATACCTACATGAAATGTTGCCATAGAAAGCAGCATCCATCATCAAAGATCCTCACCACCCAGGCCATGCACTTTTCTTGCGGCTGTCTTCAGGCTGAAGGTACAAATTCCTCAGGACTCATACTGTCAAGTTCAATAACAATTACTACCCCTCAACCATCAGGTCCTTGATCAAAAGGGGATAACCAGACTCATTTAAGAGCTCTTTTAGCTTGTTACTTCATACTTGTTATTTATTGCTATTTATTTATATCTGCATTTGCACAGTTTATTGTTCATTGATCCTGTTTACAGTTACTGCTTTATAGATTTGCTAAGTATGCCCGCAGAAAAGGAATCTCAGGGTTGTATGTGGTGACATGTATGTACTGTAATAATAAATTTTACTTTGTACTTTGAACTTTATAAAGCCTCAGCCTTACTTGTTTGCTCTTATGTTCTAACCCCTTTAAAATGAATGTTAACATTGCATTTGTCTTCTTTACCACCCGCTCAATCTGTAAGAACCTTTAGGGCATCTAGCACAAGAACTCTCAGGTCCCTTTGCACCTCTGATTTTTGAATGTTCTACCCTTTATTCCTTCTACCAAAGTACATGAGCATTCACATCCCACGACTAGATTCCATCCACCACTTCTTTGCTTATTCTCACAATCCGTCTTAAGTCTTTCTCCAGATTCCTGCTTCCTCAACACCACCTGCCCCTCCACTTACCCTTGTTTCGTCTACACACTCAGTCACAAAGCCATGAATTCTGTCATCCAGATCACTGACATATCATGTGAAAAGAAGCAGTCGCAATAATGACCCCTATGGAACACCACTCGTCACTGGTGGCCAATTTGAAAAGCCCCCCCCCCCCCCCAAATTCCCACTTCTGCCAGTCAGCCAGTCGTCTATCCATACTAGTATCTTTCCTGTAATACCCTGGGCTTTTATCTTCTTAAGTAGTCTCACTTGTAGCACCTTCTCAAAGACCTTCTTAAAATCCAAGTAAACAACATCCATTGACTCTCCTTCATTTATTCTGCCTGTTATTTCCTCAAAGAATTCCAACAGATTTGTCAGGCAAAATTTCCTCTTGAGAAAACCATGCCGACTTTGGCCTATTTTATCATGTGCCTCTGAGTACCTCGAAACGTCACCCTTAATAACGGACTCCAACATCTTCCCAACCAGTGAAGTCAGGCTAATTGGCCTATAATTTCCTTCATTCTGCCTCCTTCCCTTCTTAAAGAATGGAGTGACATTTGCAATTTTTCAATCCTCCAGAACCATTCCAGGATCTAGTGATTCTTGAAGGATCACTACTAATGCCTCCACTATCTCTTCAGCTACTGCTTTGAGAAGTTAATTCTTTCATACACCCCTGCGGTGTAGTCCATCTGGTCCAGGTGACTTATCTACCTTCAGATCTTTCAGCTTCTCAAGCACCTTCTCCTTAGTAATAGCAACTACACTCACTTCTGCCCCAAGGCAAACTTGACTTTCTGGCCTACTGTTAGTGTCTTCCACAGTGAAGACTGATGCAAAAGTCTGCCATTTCCTTGCCCCCATTACTATCTCTCCAGCATCATTTTTCAGCGGTCTGATGTCCACTCTTGCCTCTCTTTATGTATCTGAAGAATCTTTTGGTGTCCTTTTTAACATTATTACTGGCTAGCTTAATTTGTATTCCATCTTTTCCCTCTTAATGACTTTTTTGGTTGCCTTCTGTTAGTTTTTAAAAGCTTCTCAATAACTTCCCACTAATTTTTATTCTATTATATGCTCTCTATTTGGCTTTTATGCTGTGTTGTTAACTATAGTTGCCTCATCCTCCCTTTAGAATATTTCTTCCTCTATGGGATGTACCTGTCCTGCGCATTCTGAATTGTCCCTGGAAACCCCAGCCTTTGCTGTTCTACCATCATCCATGCTAGTGTCCCATTCAAATCAGTTTTGGCCAGCTTCTTTTTCATGCCTCTGTAATTCCCTTTACTCCACTGTAATACTGATACATTTGACTTTAGCTTCTCTCTCTCAAACTGCAAGGTGAATTCTATCATATTATGATCACTATCTCCTAGGAGTTCCTTTACCTTAACCTCTCTAAACAAATCTGGTTCACTACACAACACCCAATCAGGCATCCCACCTCTCCTGGAAGTTCCGGGAGTCTCCCGCATATTAATAGTGGCTCCCTGATGCCTGCAAATTATATACAATATCCCAGAAATCAGTTTTTTTGAGAGTGATCACGAGAGAAAGAGAGAGTGCAAGAGAAAGAGCGAGAGAGCGAGCGTGAGTGACGACAGAGCGCACGCGAGAGATAGCGCGAGCGTGAGAGTGACCGAGAGAGGAGAGAGAGAGAGAGAGAGAGAGCAAGCACGAGAATGACCATGAGAGAGAGAGAGTGCGCGCCATGGCAGAGTGTTCCAAAAAAAAAATGTAAAACGTACGTCACCCCAGACTACCCTAAAGTGTACCCCTGCCTAATAGAGGTCAAAAATAATGACAGTGTTGCTCGCTGCACTGTTTGCAACAGTGACTTTTCTATTGCCCATGATGGGTTAAGACTGTATAAGACATGTTGATGTGAGTTTAACAGGCGTCATTCATTCATTAGAATAGCTAACATTATTTAAACTAACTGGCTAGCTGCTAAGGAGCTACTCTATTGCAGACATCCCACCTCTCCCGGAAGTTCCAGGAGTCTCCGGCAAATTGACGGTGCTACCTCCCTGAAATGAGTTTTTGCAGGGCGGAATGCCTGCCCAATTCAGAACTGTTTTTCCCCTAGTGGGGTCAACCACAAGCTGCTCTAAAAGCCATCTTGCTGGTATTCAACAAACTTTCCTGGGATCCAGCAACAAACTGACTTTCCTAATCTACCTGCATATTGAAATCTCTCGTGACTATCGTAACGTTGTCCTTTTTATATGCACTTTTATCTCCCAATGTAATTTGTATCCTTCATCCTAGCTATTGTTTGGAGGCCTGTATCTAACTCGCATAGGGGTCTTTTTACCCTTGCAGTTTCTTAACTCTGCTCACGAGGATTTTACATCTTCCAATCTTATGTCATCTCTTTCTAAGGATTTGATTTCATTTTTTTTTACCAACAGAGACACCCCACCCACTCTGCCTACCTGCCTGTCCTTTTGTGTATCCTTGGATGTTAAGCTTGGATGTTATGATCTTTCAAGCTCAGCGATGCCCACAATGTCAAACCTGCCAATACCTAACTGCACTACACTTGTTATTTAAATTCATAATTCAAGTCAATTAAATTGTCCAGACATGCCTGGGCATGCTTTGGCAGAGCAGATGCTACATGGCAGAACAGGTTTTAGGAAAAAAGGACATGGAGTCAAGAGACAGACAAAGATACCATGATGCACTAGCCAGGAATGGAAAATGACAGTGATACAGATTTTGAACTCTTCATATTGATTAAGTCTCATCTGAGTTAAACAACACGGGCAGAGACTTGAGTTTGTTAAAGGCAAAAGCAGAATTACTGGGTTCAAGACTGCAAGGATGGAATCTACTGTCACCAGGCACAAAAAGTTTTGTGAAGAATTTTGATATCTGAGACAGAGGTTTCCTAGAGTAACTGATGCCAAGATTAAGGAAGGCATTTTTATTAGTCCACAAATCAAACAGGTCATTAATGACAGGCAACTCGAAGAACTTTAAGCGGGACTGGAGAAAATCGCATGGAAAACATTCAAAGATGCTTTTGAAATTTTCTTGGCATGTGGGATATAGAGCACCAAGCTATGTACAGCTGGCCGACAACATGCTTCAAGTATACAAAACCATAAAGTGCAACTTGTCACTAAAGATCCATTTTCTGCATTCCCATTTAAGCTTACTCCCTGCAAATCCTGGCACTGTCAGTAATGAACATGGTGAAAGGTTTCACCAGGACAATGTGGTCATGGAGAAACAGTATCAGGGTGACAGGAATCTATCAATGCTGGCTGATTAATGTTGGACACTCAAGTGAGAAGCTTCAGACACTGAGTATAAATGAAAATCATCAACAAAACATTTTTAACTTAGTTGAACTATTGCAATGCATCAGCACCGTTATGCAACTAAACACATTCTATTCATTAACAGTTAATTTCTAGTTTCTCCAAATTCCTACGTGATACAAGTAGTTGGAAATTATATTAGTGTTCAGCTTCAAGCAGTCTATCACATATAAATAAAATTTCTGAGGAAGCAACACTTTCTAAATAATTTGTTGTCCTGTGTATTATCAAAACTGATTAAAATGTTGTAATCTTGTTCAGCAAATTCAGTATATTCAGAGTAAACACAATTTATAATAATATTCTATATACTTTTCAAAATATAAAAAGACTTAAGGCTATATCTGTATTGCTCAACCTTTGATTTCGTTTATCACACAGAAAATGTCCTACTTCAAAAATATTTTGTGAAGTCAACCATTACTTCAGTTGCTGGAAGCAACTTGCTGCCATGAATTAAATGGGTACCACAGCTTTTATCATTAGCACAAGGTTTAAAAAAGATTAATTTTTTACTAAGGAGGAGAGAAAAGACAGGATTTAAATGCTAGATATTGTTGATTTATAATCCTCAACATGCTTAGCTTGAACAAACAATGAATGCACAGTTAAAATCCTCAGGCAAAGACTGGATTTTGATAAGAAATGGTTAGTCTGAAAGGTCATTGATAGAAGAAGTACACTGGAGCTCTAACAGAAGCCTCACTGTGGGAGAGTCAATAAATAAACCAAGGCTTGTAAAAATAGCACAGCTATAATCATGGGAAATTTTAATCATCATATGTACTAGACAAATCAAATTGGTCATCTTGAAAACTATTTCATAGAATGCATTCAGGATGATCTCAAGGAATACATGGCAGAACCAACCAGGGAACAGGCTATTTTAAATCCAGTATTATATAAATGAGACAAGCAATTGATATGCCTTAGGAACAGTGATCATCGCATTGAAGAATTTCAAGTTCAGTACAAGGATGAGAAACTTTTATCTAAAATTAACAATGGTATGGGAACAAAGTTCATTAAAAATGAACACATAAGGTCAGGAATAAAATATTGGCACGGGCATGGGATTGGCTAACTAACAATAGTAAGAACTGGGATAAGGGGGCCACTTTCAGACAGGTAATCAATAACTAGTGGAGTGCTACGGGGATTAGTGCTGGGGTCTCAAACTATTTACAATCTGTATTAATGCCAAAGCTGAACAGATTGAGTACACAGTAGCCAAATTTAAATGGCAGCAAACAGAGATCTGAATGGAACTGATTGAGCCTCCAAAAAGTCATATGGACTTCAGCTGGAATTAGCAAACTCCTTCATCAATCATTCAACCATTCCTGCTCACCGCCCACTTAATTGAGACAATACTGTCCTGGATTCACTGGAAGTTTTGCAGATCCTCTCTAAGGTTCTTAAATCTCTTGCAGTATGTCAGGCAAGCTGGAGAATGTATTAAGCAATTCAACATGCATTCACAGGAGCCTTCCTATAATTTCTCCTCCATTATAGACCTTATCTAAATCTTACATAGCAGAATTAGTGTAGCCCTATCTATAACAGCACATACACTAATTCATCTTTGCCTTAGGTCTAACTGCAGCTAACTGGTGTCATTTGAAATGCTTAATCCAGCACTTTAAATTCTTATGGTCCTAACATCTGAGCTGGTGCTTGGTGATATCATAGGCAAATACACAGTCTTCTTCTTCTTACTCTTCTCTGTGAAGTGTATCACGTTCACAGTGGGATGCATTAGAACTAAAAATGACTAGTACCTGCAATGATTGTGGAATGATAATAAGTAACAATTCAAAATGAGTACAGTCATGATGATACACACAAGAGATTCTGTAATGTATGGATCTATTTCTTTTAGAGCAATGACTTCCTGTAGCACTACATATAATCTGTTGTCTACACATGTGCATTGATCGCTCTCTCTCGCTGCAGCGTGAATAGACTAGTCAAAAGCCACCTCCCATGTATGTGCTTTTATTTAATTAACAAGTAGATGCACAGACACAACAAATTGGTGACAAGTATGAACCTGAATGTCAGAGAATATCACCAACTGCACTGACGATAAGAGAATGAGAGTTAAACAGTATGAAAGCTATCATGGATGCTAATAAAGTGGTGTGTGAGTAACTGCCTTCATAGTATACAGTGAAAGATTCAACTAGCAAAGTTAAAGTGAGTAAAGTGTGTACCAAAGTGAGTATACCTCTTAGTTAAGATGAGTTGTATTTATTCATATTTTTGATGTTGTGTATAAGATCTAGGGTTGGTGGTATTCTAAAGTTGTTTGTAATGTTTCTTTTAGAATTGCCACTACAGTATTGGTTTTGGATATTTTGCTTTATTTATTTTCATACTGCATACGTAACTAGTTCATACACAGGGTGTGGAGTGAAATTAAGCCGAAATTGTAACAGCAGGAACTGTGCTTTTGTTAAAATTCATTTTGTTGCTTTCATTTTGATACCCTCTTTCTGCATTAAAACATCCAAAACAGATAAAAGAATTAAACACCCAAAGAATTATTTGTTGTCTTGCATGTGTATTTTTCCCAGGCTACACTTAGGACAGGCATTGAACATTGCAGTATCGTTAGAGACCACAGCAAAGGATGCAGCAGAATGACAGAAAAAGAGGTTAGAATATGAAATGCACAAAATGTTCCTCAGTGCTGCAAAGAGTCAAAAATGTTATTGATGTGCCAAATCCTCCCATGATGCAAACTGTTGGTTCAAAGAAAAAGTTTGCAGAAAGTGTCACGGTCAAGGTCACATAGAGAGAGTGTGCAAGTCAGACAAGAAGCACAACGGAGTGATAAATCTCACACATAAAACTATGCAAATGCATAAATTGACCAAATGGGGAAACAGAATCAGATAGTGCAGTGTCTGACAAAGGTGAACTGTCATGCTGGAAATGCATGGTATTACTGAAGCCGATCATAAAATCATATGGATCACAATAGATGTGTCTGGTGTAAAACCGAAAACAGATTTGGATACAGCGTCAGCTTTCTCTACAACTTTTGAGACTACAACAAAATTTTTTTCTAAGCTACCTCAGTGGTGCTAAAGACCTATACAGGCAAACTGAAGGTGAATGTGACATATGGAGGTCCAACACAGCAGTTAGAGCTTTATGAATCGAAAAGTGAAGGGCCAGAACTTTTTGGATGTGAATGGTTCAGAAAAATCCAACTGGAGTGGCACTCAATCAAAACTCTCAATGTGGCATCAACAGGTAGCACCAACCAGGGACTGTCACAACTGCTTAATACTACTGAGAAGGTGTTTGAAAAGGGTATTGGTAAATTCAAATGCATTAAGGCCCGAATTGAACTGGATGAAGCAGCAAAATCAAGATTCCATAAAGCACATTCAGTGCTATACGCACTTTGTACTAAATCTGATGCTGAACTTCAGAGCTTGGAGGTGGCTGGAATTATCTCCAAGATCAAGTGGAGCAATTGGGCCTCACCCATTGTCCCAGTGATCAAGAAAGGGAAGGCTGGAGCTGTTCACATATGTGGGGATTTCAAAGTGAGCATAAACCCAGTGCTGTGTACCGTGCAGTATCCCCTGACATGAACAGAAGATGTTTTTGCATCTTTGGCAGGCAGAGAGAGGTTTGGAAAGATTGACTTGTCACAAGACTATCTGCAAATGGAGATTGAGGAGTCAAGTAAGAAGTTCCTCACAAGGGACTGTTCCAGTATAATTATCTCATCACATCAGCTCCAGCAATTCGGCAAAGAGCAAAGGACCAAGTGCTCCAAGATAGCCCAGAAACACAATGCTACCTTGATGACATCATCGTGATGGTCAAGAATGATGAAGAACATCTCCAGAACCTTGGTAAAGTGCTTAATAGGCAGAGTGAGTATGGTTTGCGGGCAAAGAGAGAGAAATGTGAGTTTTTCAAGAATGAAATCTCATATTATGGACAAGTCACTGTCAAGCATAAGACATAGGAGCAGAATTAGGCCACCTGGCCCATTGAGTCTGTTCCGCCATTCAATAATGGCTGAGCCTGTTTTTTCTCCTCCTCAACCCCAGTTCCCGGCCTTCTCCCTGTCACCTTTGATGCCATGTCCAATTAAGAACTTATTAATCTCTGCCTTAAATATACCCAACGGCCTACCTCCACAGCTGCATGTGGCAACAAATTCAACAAATTCGCCATCCTTTGGATAGTTTCTCCGCACCTCTGTATTGAAAGGGCGCCCCTCTATCCTGAGGCTGTGCCCTTTTGTCTTAGACTCTCCCACCATGGGAAACATCCTTTCCACATCTACTCTGTCTAGACCTTTCAACATTCGAAAGGTTTCAATGAGATCCTCCTCATCCTTCTGAATTCCAGCGAGTACAGACCCAGAGCATGGCTTACATAAGTCACAAGGGAAGACTGAAGCAGTGCTACAGGCATCCAAACTGTTAAATGTGGCACAACTCAGGTCATACTTGCACCTTGTAAACTACTAAAACTGGTTTCTCCCAAACATTGCCACATTGCCTCATCTATTGAACGCACTGTTACAGATAGGAGGAAAAGTAGGAATGGTCAGAAAGATGTGAAAGAGCATTCAAGAAAATAAAATGACTAATAACATCAGATGAACTGCTCACCCGTTATAACCCATCGCTGCCCATCAGATTGGCATGTGATGCGTTCCCTTATGGTATTGGAGCTGTTTGCCACACACTATGAAAGGGATCTGAATGCCAGATTGCATTTGTGTCAAGATCACTGTCGAGCGCAGAGCACAGCTACGAACAGACGGACTGAGAGGCCCCGAGTCTAGTATGGGGAATGAAGTTCCACACAACCTCTACAGACAAAAGTCGACGCAAGTGACAGATCACCAGCCCCTTGTGTCCATTTTCAATCCCAGGTGATGACTGCTACTAACTACAAAGTTGGGCACTGTTCTTAGGAGCCCACTCTTATGACACAGAGCCCAAGGGTACGAAACAACACAGCAACGTGGATGTCTTACATAAGAACAGAAGAACATAAGAAATAGAAGCAGGAGTAGGTCACCTGGACCGATGAGCGATTCAATAAAAACATGGCTGATCTGGCCATGGACTCATCTCCACCTACCTGCCTTTTCCCCATAACGCTTAATTCTCCTATAATGCAAAACTCTATCCAACCTTGTCTTAAATATATTTACTGAGGTAGCTTCCACTGCTTCATTGAGCAGAGAATTCCACAGATTCACCACTCTCTGGGAAAAGCAATTCCTCCTTACTCCGCCCTAAATCTGCTCCCTCGAATCAGGAGCCTATGTCCCCTAGTTCTAGTCTCGCTTACTAGTGGAAACAACTTTCTGGCCTCTATCTCGTCTATCCCTTTCATAACTTTATATATTTCTCGAAGATCTCCTCTCATTCTTCTGAATTCAAGCGAGTACAGTAACAGGTGACTCAATCTCTCCTCATAGTGTAATTCCCTCATCTCTGGAATCAACCTGGTGAACCTTCTCTGCACCACCTCCAAAGCCAGTACATCCTTTCTCAAGTAAGGAAACCAAAACTGCATGTTCTCCAGGTGTGGCCTCTCCAGGACCCCATACAGTTGCAGCATAACCTCACTGCTCTTAAATTCAATCCCTCCAGCAATGAAGGCCAACATTCCATTTCCCTTGATCGCCTGCTGCCCCTGCAAACCAACCTTTTGTAATTCAACAGGTTTCAATAGATACACTTAATGTCAGATAGATGTATACAATATACATCCTGAAATTAATTTTCTTCGCAAACATCCACGAAAACAGAGGGGTGCCCCAAAGAATGATTGACAGTTAAATGTTGGAACCCCAAAGCCCCTCCCCAGAACCCCCCTGCCATGCATTAAGCAGCAACAGACCATGCAGAAGCACTTTCAAGTCCCTCTGCACAGCAACATGCTGCATTTTTAACCACTTAAATAATAATCTGCTCTTTCAGTTTTCCTTCCCAAGTGGATGACCTCACATTTACCAACACTGTACTCCATCTGCCAGACCCTTGCCCACTCACCAAACCTATCTATATCTCTCTGCAGACTCTCTGTATCTTATGCACAATTTGCTTTTCCACTCAATTTAGTATCATCAGCAAACTTAGGTACGCTACACTTGGTCCCTCTTCCAGATTGTTAATGTATGTCATAAACAGTTGTGGGCCCAGCACCGATCCCTGCAGCATGCTGCTCACCACTGATTGTCACCCATGTATCCCAACTCTTTGCTTTCTATTAGATAACCAATCCTCTATCCACGTTATACATCACCCCCAACTCTATGCATCCTTATCTTCCTATGCATACCCCACCTCCCTTACCTTCCTGCCTATCCTTCCCTATTACCTGATATTCTTGGATATTTAATTCCCAATCCTCTCTATTCTGCAACCACGTCTCTGTAATGGCCACTAAATCATACTCCTTTGTACTGATTTATGCCACAAGTTCACTGACCCTTGTTCTGAATACTACGGGCATTCAAATAAAGTGCCTTACACTCACTGTACTTTTAAAATCTTGTAATCTTTTACTCTTCACTTGACTTTTCTTCACTCCACTCTTACGTTTTTCTTTTTTATCTTTTCCTTTTACTATATCTTTATCCATACTTTTCTTTTTTTACTTTATCCGTACTTCTCCAATCTGTTGAACCCACCCCCTACTATTTATTTTAAAACCCTATCCACAGCCCCAGTTATGCATTTCGCTAGGAACCAGGTCCCATCATGGTTCAAGTGGAGCCCATCCCATTGGTACAGTTCCCTCCTTCCCTTATACTGGTGCCCATGTCCCATGAATTCAAACCCACTTCTTTCACACCAATCCTTGAGCCATGTATTTAACTCTCTAATCTTCTTGCCCCTACGCCAATTTGCACGTGACTCAGACAGTAATCCAGAGATTACCACCTTTTTGGTTCTGCTTTTTTAAATTAGTTCTTAGCTGCTCAAATTCAGCAAAACCTCTTTCCTCATTCTACCTATGTCATTGGTACCCACATGGACCACGACAACTGGATCTTTCCCCTCCCACTGCAAATTCCTCTACAGGTCAGATAAGATTTCCCAAACCCAGGCACCAGACGGGCAACACAGCCTTCCAGCTCTATCCTCACAGCAAAGAACTCTGTCTCTTCCCTTAACTATACTATCCCCAATTACCACTACATTTTTCTTCTCTCCCCCCTCTTGAATGACTCCTTGAACCACGGTGCCACAGTTAGGTTGCTCATCCTTCCTACAGCCCCACTATCATCCACAATAGGGAGCAAGGATGTCAGACCTGTTGGACAAGCTCAAGGGCTGAGGCTCCTCCAGCACTGTGTCTTGGATCCCACTACCCACCTTACTCGCAGTCACACCCTCTTATCCCTGACCACAGACTGAATTTGAGGCACTTTTTCTAATGGGTGTGACTACTTCCTGAAACAGAGAATCCAGATAACTCTCCCCTTCCCTGATGTACCGCAGTATTTGAAGCTCAGATCCCAGGTCATCAACTTTGCGCTTGAGTTCCTCGGGGAGCCAACATCTGCTGCGCTGAAACCCGCAAATCACTCCTTTTTTAAACTCTTCTCCCCGACCTGTGTGAAGCTTGCTCTCTCTGCAAATCGACTGGTCTGCCACTAATGTACTGCCGCTCTGCTACTGTTGGCAACTGAAGAAGAAAAGTCTTCATACTGTGATACAGCAGAAGTGCTCCACACAGCATTGGTGGATCAGTTGCCAGTAACAGCTCTAAAATACAAAGGGAAACAAGGAATGACTCGACATTGCCAAAAGTCAATGGAATCACCATGCAAGGATGGCCAGCACATGGTAACCTTATGTTTCCAGAGTTCACGAGACCAACTGTCGGTATGTCAAAGAACGCTGATGAGTGGAGCTCATATTGTGGCCTTCGCTAAACTGCGCACCAGAGTGTTAGAGAATCTGCACGAAGGCCGCCTGGGCACAGTCAAGATGAAAAGTCTTGCCCTGAGCTACGTGTGGTGGCCGAAAATAGATAAACAGATTGAAGACTTGGCCAAAAGCTGTTCAGGATGTCAAATAGTTCAAAATGCACCCCTACAGGCACCATTACCCCTGTGGGAGGGGCCACCGTCACCATGGCAAAGAGTACATATTGACTTTGGTGGGCCATTCATAGATGTTCATTCAAAGTGGCTGGTGGTTATATCAATGAAGTCAACAACCTCAGCAAAGACTGTCTCTGCTCTAAAGACCGCCTTCACTAGAAATGGCTTACCAGAACAAATTGCGTGTGACAACAGACCACAATACATGTCAGAAGAATTCTGACTGTTTCAGGAGAAAAATGGCATCAGACATTTCAAATCAGCTAACAAATGGGTTAGCTGAAAGGTTTATCCAAACATTCAAAAAGGTCCATTAAAACTATGGACAAGGATGACATTTCTCTACAGCACAAGGTGGACGATTTCCTTTTTGCGTAAAGGAGCTCTGTTCAGGCGACGACAAATCAAACACCTGCAATGCTGTTCGTGAGCAGGAACCTGAGATCTCGCATAAACATCCTGAAACCAGATCTATGGAGTGAATTGCAGAATAAACAGTTCAACACAGTTGCCAAGTGAAGTAGCAAGGACCTTTAAGATTGGGCAAGAAGTCCTAGTGTGTGATTACCTAGAAGACAAGTGGCCGCCCAGTAGGATAGCTACAAGAACTGGACCATTGATGTACACAGTGCATGTTGGAGATCACACATGAAGACATCGTGTGGACCAGATACTGGACGCCTAACTGAAGAACACACCTGAGTTAATTGCATCCAACAAGCTGGACACAAAACTGCCACCGGACTTACCTCTCAGTGACAATCATGTCACTGACAGCAACATGACACAGGCAACCATGAACATTGTCTTAGACAAGACACCTTCCAAACCTGGTGCCACGCCACAGGTCAGAGGCGCTATCCTGGAAGAACAGAGCGCCACCCAAAAGACTGAATCTTTAGAACTGTGAAGTTGGTTATGGACTATTATTGGGAAAGCATGTTTATTTGAAATATAGGTTTATGAAAGGGAAACTGAATATCTGTACACATACAGTCTAATGTTGCATTAATTTAAAAGGGAGAGGAAGTGCAATAAATAGATCTATTTATTTTAGAGCAATGACCCTCTCCTCTTAAAACTACATATTGATCTGTTGTCGACGCATGTGCATTGATCACTCTCTCACTTTCGCTGCAATGTAAATACACCAGTTAAAGCCATCTCCCGTGTGTGTGCTTTTATTTAATTGATATGTAGTTGCACAGACACAACAGATTCTGCACACTGGTCCTGACAAAGAGTCTGTTCATTCCCCTCTATGGATGCTACTAAACTTGCTGATTTCCTCTAGCACTTTGTTCTCAGTCACTGAAGACTCAGTATACACAGAGACTTACATCCTTGTATTATTCAGGGCCAGTGCATTAATCTCTCACTTTTAATATCCTCAGCTTCAGAAAGCCCCAATATCCTTGTCGATAACTATTAGAAACTATTACACAATTTTATAGTACTGTAGTACTATTGGTAGTACTCTAATTTGCTTTGTATTTCATTTAAATACATAATTTGTCACTTAGTTTGTCTTTTTTTAAACACTATTTTAACTATTTCCCTGAAACTTTGCTTAATTGGGCCAAAATGTACTGGTCTCGTTGTGTCCCAATTAACTGGAATTCACAGCACTTTGAAATACAAATTTACTTTGAACTCTTGCTGGCACCTGCAAAGTTCCTATCAATCTACATAATTGCTGTTCAGGTATACAGTATGTCTGCATTTGAGATAAGCTGTGGACATTGTTAAGGAGCTGTGAGGAATGCATTAAAGAACAGACTGAAGCTGCCATATTTGGAGATCTGTGTACATGCATTGAATGGTGAAGTGTGAGAGGGCAGCTGATGCTGCTGAGTGTGTGCTGCAAGGCTGCATTTGTCAGCACCAGTTAAATGAGTCAGGATACTCACTGAATATGGAATTTCTTCTAACACCACATGCGACATGGGTAGACTAAGTTATGGAAGTGATTATGTCAGTCAGTTTCAGCCACCTGCAATTCATGAATGCTCTGCAACCTCAAGGCACCCCTGGTTACAGTATGCACATAGTCCTCTCATCCACAAAATACTGAATATCAATATGTATGAAGTGACATTCCTGCCTTGCACTGTCTTCCTTGTGTTCATTTCAAATCTTCAGGCAGAACTACAGCCATATTCAGCATTGTTCAGCTAAGTAGGCTTTAGCAGGTAGAGTCCTTACATTGGTGATCAACTAAGAAAAAGAAGAAACTTATAATTGTGCAAAGACAGGTGGTGAGTTGGAAGAATGGTCATTACAGAGAGCAAAGATTGAATCAAATTTAATGAGAATGGAAAACAAAAAGAAAACTCGCATGCAATGAGTTTTTATAGATATTTTGAAACAGGTAACCAAGGGAGCATTGGTCCAAAGCAATGTGATTAGAAGTTAAACATGAAAAATAATAAAATGAAAAGATGAATTAAACAGCTATTTTGTGACAATCTTCACAATAGAGAACATAGTAAAATTTACAGAAATAGCCAAAAATCAGAAATGCTTAGGAAGGCAGAATATCATGAAATTAGAAACAATAACACAGCTGCACTGAGTTAACTGGCAAACATTTGCCTCAGGATGACAACTATCTCTACCCTAATGGAGTTCATCCTCAGTTCTTTAAAGAAGTGGCTAGGAAGTAGTTGAAGCATCTAAAATTCCCTAACTTCGAGGAGACTTCAATTAAATTAGCAAAATAATTCCTTTATCCAGAAATGAGAGACTATACAGTAAGTTATTGGGCAGCCAGCTTCAGATCCAACATAACTAAGATATTAGAAACTATTATTACAGGAAGGTTTTCGGAAAAGTTCAAGGTAATCAGAGATATTTCCTAATACATTATGGAATGGAAATCATGTTTGATAAATTCATGGGAGATCTTTGAAAAAAAAATAACATGCTGTAGTTAAAGGAGGAATCGGTGAGTCTTAGGTTTCATTATTCCATTAGATAAGGTGCTGTGTGGCCTAACGCTCAAAGTTCAAAGTAAAATTTATTATCAGAGTACATACATGTCACCACATACAGCCCTGAGATTCATTTTCCTGTGGGCATACTTAGTAAATCTTAGGAACAATAACTGTAAACAGAATCAATAAACTGTGTAAATGCAAATATGAATAAGTAGCAATAAACAACGAGAGTATGAAATAACAAGATAAAGAGTCCTTACAGAGAGTCATTGGTTGTGGGAACACTAGAAATAGAATAAGTATAGCTATCCCCATTTGTTCCAGAGCCTGATGGTTGATGGGTAGTAACTGTTCTTGAACCTGGTAGTGTAAGTCCTGAGGCCCTTGTACTTTCGACCTGATGGCAGGAGCAAGAAAAGAGCATGGCCTGGGTGGTGAGGATCTTTGATCATGGACGCTGCTTTTCTACGACGGCATTTCCTGTAGATGCGCTCAATGGTTCAGAGAGTTTTTACCTGTGATGTACTGAGCTGAATCCACTACCTTTCATGCAAAGACATTGGTGTTCCCATACCTGGCCGTAATGCAGCCAGTCAATACGCTTTCCACCGTACATCTATAGAGGTTTTTCTAAGTATTTGATGACATGCTAAATCTCTGCAGATTCCTGAGGAAGTAGAGGCGGTGTTGTGCTTTCTTTGCAATTAGATTTATATGACGGATCCAGGACAGGCTCTCTGAGATGGTGACACCCAAGAAATTAAAATTATTGGCCCTCTCCGCCTCTGATCCTAAGAAGCCTAAGAAGTAATACACAGGTGACCCTCACAATACAGTCATTTATATAATGGAATCCACCCCTACATAATTTAGAAATCACCACCCAGAAATTTAAGCTATGGCATAAAATCTACTCTCACAGAGTTTATGTGAAAAAATAAAATACATTTAATCAGAATTAATAATTTTCAACTCACCTTTCTTAAAGCTCATGCAAGTTATGTAGTTTCATGATACAGAAAATCATGATGGAAGCATAGAGCAATTTAACACAGATACAATGAGTTTATGTCAACTGTGATGCCCAGCCAGGTAGCCCCGATTTCCTGCATTCAGCCTATATCCCTCGAAGCCCCACTCCTCCATGTAGCTATCCAAGTGTTTCTTTAACGATATTGTCTTTGTCTCAACTACTTCCTCTGATAGCATGTTCCATATACTCACCACCCTCTGAGAAAAAAGATTGCCTCTCAGGCCACTTTGAAATCTTTCCCCTCTCACCCTAAATCTATGCCTCAGCACTTTGGACTCCCCAACTCTGGAAAACAATTTATCATTCTCCTTATCTACATGGTTCACAATTTTAATCATTTCTATAATATCATATCTCATTCTCCGCCATGTTCCATGGTATAAAAAACTAGCCTGGCTAACCTCTCCCTATAACTCATACCCACTAGCCTTGGCAACATCTTCATAAGTCTTCTGAATTTCCAGCAGAATCTCTTGTGTTTATGAGCCACCTGCCTGACGCAAGTCCTGGGCTCAGCTGGCTCCGGCTGACAGTACCCGGTACGGGCCCCCATCCAGGGTTACGGATCCCACTCCCTTGTGGGTATCTTCGGGAGAAGAGAAGGCTAAGGAGTAAACCCTACACAGATCCGGAGTGGAGCCCCTAAGGCAATTGGATGACGTATCACGTCACCTCCCGGCAGCTCCTGCAGCCAAGCTGACGCCAAATGTACTGCTTTGCATTCCTTTAGACCACATCCGCGAGGCCGAGAGGGAGATCTTAATGTCTGGGCAGCCCAGGATCTCCATATTCATCACCCAAAGTCTGTGCCCCGAGGGGCGCATCCATTGTCTACTTAGACAGACGGAGCCATTAATGAGTCACCTTCCAATCTTTGGGAACTTCACTAATGATGACATAAATATCTCCACAAAGGCCTCCACAATTTCTCCTCTGGCCTTCTACAGAGTTTAAGTTTGCACTTGGTCAGGCCGTGGGGAGTTATCCACCTTAACATACAAGGCTGCAAAACGTCCTCCAAAACATCTCTCAGCTTTTGTGTAACCATGATTTTCTACTCAGTAAACACCAAGGAGAAAAAAAATCCCACCCATCTCCTGCAGCTCAAGACATAAGTAGTTCTGTTGATCTCTAAGGGGACCAACTCTCTCCCTAACTAGTTTTTACTCTTTATATTGCTGTAGAACCTTTTGGAATTTTCCTTAAACTTGCCTGCCATATCCACCTCACACCCTCTGTCATCCTGATTTACTTCAAGTGTATTTTTAATCTTTTTATAGTCATCAAGGGATTCACTCATCCCCAACCTCCTAAACCTAATGAATGCTTCCTTCTTTTTCTTGACCAGAGCCTCAATATTCCTCATCAGGAAGGTTTCCTGAACTTGCCAGGTTTACCCCTTCATCCTTCAAGCTGCTCCAGTGGTTTTGCTATCACACTCTTAAAAGCCTCCCATGATTTGTTCTTCTCCCTTCAAACAGGTTCAGCCAATTGACCTCTGAATTGATACTGGCCATTTTCTAGGAAACCACGAATCTGGTATTACTGCCAAGGCCAGTATTTATTGTCCATCACTATTTATGAACAACATATGGAACACAGCCTGCATTTGTGCAAAACTGTAAAAGTAATTGCCAGTATCAATTCCCTATACATCTTCCTACTGGCTCTGAGTTATAAGAATATGAACTGAAAACAATTGAAGGTTCTGTGTCTATATTAGGGCATTAGATATGCATCCATATGATAATCCAACATTAGAAACAATAATTTTCTTTTGGTCATGACTCTGTCTAATATTTCCAACACCATAACCAAACACAAAATTATTTAGATCATTAGTAAAAATTATTTTCAAGGTTCAAAAATCTCACTTGGATATTTGAAATTCAGATTTGAGCAACAGTGAGGGATGAAAATTATTTTTTGATGTTAAGTCTGCTTTTCCTTCCAAAGAGATTGCTTAAACTGCTGATTAATTCTAGCACTTTCTGTTTTATTATTGTCAATTATAACCTTATGCTCACCTGATTTTCAGGTACACATATATTCACTTCTTCATCTTCCCTCCTCAGCAAAGTTCTTTTTTTAAATCTCTTCCAACACCTTGCACTGGATTGTTATTTTAATTTCAAGTAGTGAAACAGTCCAGATAAATGCTCAGCAGATGCATGGACTGTTGATTAATCCAGCAAGAAGCATTAAATTTATGTATGGAACTATACCAGCTCCTCAAATTAATGCTGACTGTCAGGGCCATTTGACATAGAGATTCTACTTATGGACAGCATTACCAGCATTACAAATACTCAGATTGAATGAATTTATTACAGTATCAGACATTAACCAATGAACTGTTGCAAGGCAAAAAAATTTTAATTGGGAACAATAGTAAAATAGCTACATTACTGGACTAGCAATTCAGAAGTCTTGATAAATAGGGAGATTAGTTAAAATCCGGCAACATAGCTGAGAAATTTAAATTCAATTCACTTAATAAATCTGGAATTAGAAACAGTAGCAGTAATGTTGTGTATGAAATTAGTGGATTACCATAAAAGTCCTATCCAGTTCACTTATGTCCTTTGGGAAGTAAAAAAATGCTGTGCTAATTGACTCTTAACTATCTTCTGAAATAGCCGAGTGAGCTATTTAGCTGTAAAAAGAATTAAAACAGTTCAGGATGGTACAACAGCCTATTCTCATGGACAATACGTCAATAAATCTATATGAACATTTTTAGACAAGGGTAAAATGCCAATTTAGATAAACCTGTTCAATTCAGAAGTCTGCTTCACTGTATCAAAACAATCATTATTTCCTAATATGAATTCTGTCATTATTTTTGGTAGTCATGTAAAAAAAAAGATGCAATTTCTCTTCAATGTAAAAACAGTGGGATAACATTTTTATGACTATACCGCTGTTTCAGAATAATGACTATGTGGATCTTAATTCCATTTAAGTGACTAAATAGGAGGCGTGGATGTTTTTAAGGTTTCCGAATTTGATGGATCACTTTGAACATATGACTATGTCGTAGTACACAAAATAATCTTAATATAAGCACAGATACATCAGTCATATTTGAATTTTCCTTCTTGGCAAAGTGGTATTTGATTTTTCACATGGTTAAGTATATTCATTAAAATGTGAAGAATACAGGGATAATATCTGTTATTCAACTTTCGACAATGAAACTGATCAGAACAGTTAGTCAAGTGTTGTAATTATCCCATCAAACAGCACTGCATGGTAAGTCTGCTTCATTTGGAAAATGTACATACAGCAAGGAAATGGGCCCTTCAGCACACTGAATCCCTGTTGGACATCAAATCATTTTACTAATTCCATTTCCCAGTAGTCAGCATGTAGCCTTCTATGCCATGGCATTTCAAATCCTCTGCTAAATTCTTCCTGAATGTTGAGAGAGTACCTATCCCCATCATTCCTTTATGTCGTGAATTACAGGTTTCATCCACTCTTTGGGTAAAAAAAAACCCTGCTCCATATTCTCATTTAAAATTCTTATTCCTTCCTTAAAGCTACCGTGTCTATAAAAAAGTATTCATCCCTCCCCCCCCCCCCCCGGAAGATTTCACATTTTATTGTTTTACAAAATTGAATCACAGCGAATTTAATTTGGATTTTTTTTTGACACTGATCAATAGAAAAAGACTTGGTGTTGAAGTGAAAACAGATCTCTACAAAGTGATCTAAATTGATTACAAATATAAAACACAAAATAATTGATTGCATAAGTATTCACCCCCTTTAATATGCCACACCAAATCATCATTGGTGTGGCTAATTGGTTTTAGAAGTCACATAATTAGTTAAATAGAGATCACCTAAGTGCAGTCTGTTTCAATTGATTGTAGTAAAATATACCTCTATCTGGAAGGCTTATCTGCTGCTGAGTCAGTATCCTGGCAAAAAAACTACATCATGAAGGCAAAAGAACACCCCAAGCAATTCTGCAAAAAGGTAATTGAAAAGTACAAATCAGGAGATAGATACAAGAAAATTTCCAAGTCACTGAATATCATTTGGAGTACAGTTAAGTAATCATCAAGAAATGGAAAAAAATGGCATAGCTGTAAATCTGCCTAGGGCAGCCCATCCTCAAAAACTGACTGCCTGTGCTAGAAGGGAACTAGTGAGAGAGGCCACTAAGAGACCTATGACAATTCTGGAGGAGTTACAAGCTTCAGTGGCTGAGATCAGAGAGACTGCGCATACTACAACTGTTCTCTGGGTGCTTCACCAGTCACAGATTTATGGGAGAGTGGCAAAGAGAAAGCCACTGTTGTTTAAAAACAAAACTTGCATGAAATCTTGGCTAGAGTTTGCCAGAAGGCATATGGGTGACTCTGAAGTCAGCTGAAAGATGGTTTTATGTTCTGATGAAACCTACATGAGTTTTCTGACTATGTGCTATGTTTGGTGTAAACCAAACACCACACATTATCAAAAACACACCATCCTGACTGTGAAGCATGACAGTGGCTGCATCATGCTATGAGGATGATTCACTGCAGCAGGCCCTGGAAGGCTTGTGAAGGTGGAGGGTAAAATGAATGCAACAAAAGTCTGCAAGAAAACTGTGACTTGGGAGAAGATTTGTTTTCCAGCAAGACAATGACCCCAAGCATAAAACCAAAGCTACACAGGAATGGCTTAAAACCTTCAAAGTTCATGTCCTGGAGTGGCCAAGTCTGAATCCAGACCTCAATCCAATTGAGAATTTGTGGTTGGACTTAAACAGGGCTGGTTATTCACAATCCTCATGCAACCTGACAGAGCTTGAGCAGTTTCGTAAAGAAGAATGGTGAAAAATTGCAGTGTCCAGATGTGCAAAGCTGATAGAGGCCTATTCATATAGATGTTACAAGCTGTAATTGCTGCCAAAGGTCATCTACTAAATACTGTCTTGAATGGGGTGAATACTTATGCAATTAATTGTGTTTAATAATTGTAATAAATTTAGACCAATTTGTAGAAATTTCTTTTCATTTTGACATGAGATCTGTTCTGTTGATCGGTGTGGAAAAAAAACCAAAATAAAGCTACCATGATTCAACATTGTAAAATAATAAAATAAGAAAATTTCAAGGGGGGGGGTGGTGAATACTACTTATAGGCATTGTATACCTTCTTGTCAAAGGCATCTCTGCTAAGAGGAAATGTTTCATACAAGCTGCCCTATCTGTGCTCTTCATATCTTGTAAAATCAGTCATGTCATCCCGTAGCTTTCCCTGCTCCAAAGAAAGCAAACACACCCTGTCTCACCTCTCCTACTACTACTAGAAATCCTTAATTCCAGGCAACATCATGGTGATTCTGCTGCGATATACATTGTGGCCACTTTGTTAGGTACCTAATAAAGTGGCCACTTTATTATGTTTGAGGTCTTCTACTGCTGTAGTTTGTCCATCTCAAGGTTCAACATATTGTTCATTCAGAAATGCTCTTCTGCACAGCAGTGTTATGATGTGTGGTTATTTGAGCTATTGTTGCCTTCCTGTCAGCTTGAACCAATCTGGCTATCTTCCTCTACCGTCTCTCATTTTTGCCCAAAGAACTGCCACTCACTGGATTAAAAAAAATCACACCATTCTTTGTAAACTCTACAGACTGTTCCACGAGAAAATCCCAGGAAATCAGCAGTTTCTGAGATACTCAAACCATCCCATCTGATACCAACAACCATTCCACGATCAATGTCACTTGGATCAAAGTTCTTCTCCATTATGATGTTTGGTCTGAACAACAACTGAACCTCGACCATATCTGCATGCTTTTATGCATTGAGTTGTTTTATTGAGCAGATGTACCTAATAAAGTAGTCACTTTGTGTATGCTGGGACAGTGAGTGGTATCCAGAACCTGAAAGATAAATAAACAAGGCAATGTTGCTACTTCCATAAATGAATACAACAGTACAGCAGTTCAGTAGGGATTGGGATGATTGTAAAGGGGGACTGCATTGTGTTCATTCCTAAAAGTTGATTGTGGAGGCATCTTAAAGCTTTGCTTCTGAAGTGAGAATGACATTAAAAGACCTGAGAGTAGGACTGGGCATGTGCCTGAAGATATTAGCAGGCATAGGACTAACATCATGACAGATTTGAAGAGAGGACAGATATTTTAAATTTTATCAGTTGAGGAATAGTGATCAATGTTGATTTGTTAAGGTGTTAGCAATGGGTAAATAGGGCAAGCAGGATTTATTGTAAGGCAGGATGCAGGATTTACAGTTTCCAAATTGTGAGACTTGCAAGAAGGGAGATGAAAGTCCAACCAGCACAAGAAGTGCAGATACAACGTTCAGCAGAATTGAGGAAAAAGAAGTAGAAAGGAGCAATTTTACATGTGTGGAAAGTATTGGTTTTAGTAGCAGATTTCATAATAGGTTAAATAGAAGAAATCTGACTTAGCTCCATGAGCAGATAGAAAAATGGATGAAAGTAAAGAAAGGACCGTAGAAAATTTGGTGGAACTGGGAACAATGGGCCCGCCTTAATCAGAATCTAAGCATAGAACAGGTGGGAAATAGGAAATAAAGTATCGTGGCAGAATCTGTAAGTTTAATATCAGCCTCCTTAGAATCTACAGAGCTGGTATGGAAGCAACACATCCTCAACCCCAAGGAATAATCAAAGGAAAAGATTTCTGAAGTGTATGAAGAATTGGCACTGTTCCTGGATATATTATGTTGCCACCTATATGCAGTCAATTTAAAAAAAAAAGTTAAGAACTATTACCGCTTAAATTAAAAGATGAAAGTGACTTTTTAAAGCTCTGTACAGTATTTAAGGTATTGATTTGGTTAAATTCAATCAGTATCAGTAAAAATTTTGACAATAATTACAGTGCCAAATTAAGAGTACTATTCATCAAAATACATTTGAATAACACTGAAGTACATGGTTTAAGCATCACTTTTTTCCTAAAGCACTTTGATATCATTGCATGAAATAAAATTAATTGATGGAGTAGCATTGTCAAAATCATCTGAAGTAGTTTGCGAGTAACTAAATGGGTTATTGATATCAATGCATAGAATCCCATGAGTGTTTCATTTTCCCAAAAAACAATCAGAGCAAATTCAGAATCTAAGCTATGTTGATTGTGAAGAGTACTGAACAGATGCAATGCATTTACTCTAGGGGCTGGAAAAGAAACCTGGAAGAAGAACAGTCTCCTGCACCTTCAGCACCACATTCAAAGCAACATATTTTGCCCAGGAGTCATTTTGTCTCACGACATGAAGCATAGAGCAGTTAAAGCAGAGTAAACCTTGGTTAAAGGAAATAAATAAAAAGTAATATATATTTAATGACTAATGTAGATTCTGAGTTTTACATAATTTATGAGCCTTGAAAGTAATTAATTAAGACTATAAGACCTTAAGACAAAGGAGCAGAAGCCGGCCATTCGGCCCATCGATTCTGATCTGCCATTTTATCATGAGCTGATCTATTCTCCCATTTAGTCCCACTTCCCCGCCTGCTCACCATAACCTACCTACTCAGATACCTATCAATCTCTGCCAAATACACCCAATGACTTGGCCTCCACTGCCGCCCGTGGCAACAAATTCCATAGATTGACCACCCTCTGGCTAAAAAAAATTTCTTCACATCTCTGTTATGAATGGGCACCCTTCAATCCTTAAGTTATGCCCTCTCGTACTAGACTCCCCCACTATGGGAAACAATTTTGCCACATCCACTCTGTCCATGCCTTTCAACATTCAAAATATTTCTATGAGGTCCCCTCTCATTCTTCCAAATTCCAAGGAATACAGTCCAAGAGCGGACAAACGTTCCTCATATGTTAAGCCTCTCATTCCCGTAATCATTCTAATGAATCTTCTCTGTACCCTCTCCAACGTCAGCATATCCTTTCTTAAATAAGGAGACCAAAACTGCCCACAGTACTCCAAGTGAGGTCTCACCAGCGCCTTATAGAGCCTCAACATCACATCCCTGCTCCTATACTCTACTCCTCTAGAAATGAATGCCAACATTGCATTCGTCTTCTTCACCACCGACTCAACCTGGAGGTTAACCTTAAGGGTATCCTGCATGAGGGCTCCCAAGTCCCATTGCATCTCAGAACTTTGAATTCTCTCCCCATTTAAGTAATAGTCTGCCCGTTTATTTCTACTGCCAAAGTGCATAACCATACACTTTCCAACATTGTATTTCATTTGCCACTTCTTTGCCCATTCTCCCAATCTATCCAAGTCTCTCGGCATACTCTCCATTTTCTCAGCACTACCGGCCCCTCCACCTATCTTCGTATCATCAGCAAACTTAGCCACAAAGCCATCTACTCCACAATTCAAATCGTTGATGTACAATGTAAAAAGAAGCGGCCCCAACACAGACCCCTGTGGAACACCACTGGTAACCGGCAGCCAACCAGAATAGGATCCCTTTATTCCCACTCTCTGTTTCCTGCCAATCAGCCAATGCTCTATCCATGTATGTAACTTTCCTGTAATTCCATGGGCTCATATCTTATTAAGCAGCCTCATGTGTGGCACCTTGTCAAAGGCCTTCTGAAAATCCAAATATACAACATCCACTGCATCTCCCTTGTCTAGTCTACTTGTAATTTCCTCAAAAAATTGCAATAGGTTTGTCAGACAGGATTTTCCTTTAAGGAAACCATGCTGAGTTCTGCCTAGCTTGTCATATGCCTCCAGGTACTCCATAACCTCATCCTTGACAATCGATTCCAACAACTTCCCAACCGCCATTGTCAAGCTAACAGGTCTATAATTTCCTTTTTGTTTCCTTGCCCCCTTCTTAAAATAGTGGAATGACATTTGCAATCTTCCAGTCCTCCAGAACCATGCCAGAATCTATTGACTTTTGAAAGATCATTGCTAATGCCTCCGCAATCTTCATAGCTACCTCCTTCAGAACACGAGGGTGCATTCCATCTGGTCGGGGAGATATATCTACCTTTAGACTATTCAGCTTCCTGAGTACTTCCTCTGTCGTAACTGTGACTGCACACATTTTTCTTCCCTGACACCCTTGAGTGTTGGTTATACTGCTGATGTCTTCCTCAGTGAAGACTGACGCAAGATACTTGTTCAGTTCCTCCACCATCTCCTTATCTCCCATTACAATTTCTCCAACATCCCATTTTCTATCGGTCCTATATCTACTCTCACCTGTCTTTTACTCTTTATATACTTGAAAAAGCTTTTAGTATCCTCTTTGATATTATTTGCTAGCTTCCTTTCATAGTTAATCTTTTCCCTCTTAATGACCTTCTTGGTTTCCTTTTGTAAGGTTTTAAAAACTTCCCAATCTTCTGTCTTCCCACTAATTTTTGCTTCCTTGTATGCCCTCTCCTTTGCTTTAACTTTGGCTTTGACTTCTCTTGTCAGCCACATTTGCATCCTTTTCCCATTCGAAAATTTCTTCTTTTTTGGAATATATCTGTCTTGCACCTTCTTCACTTCTCGTATAAACTCCAGCCACTGCTGCTCTGCCATCCTTCCCGCAAGTGTCCCTTTCCAGTCTACTTTGGCGAGTTCCTCTCTCATGCCACTGTAATTTCCTTTACTCCACTGAAATACCAACTCATCGGATTTCGACTTCTCTTTCTCAAATTTCACAGTGAAATCAATCATGTTATGGTCACTACCTCCTAAGGGTTCCTTCACCTCAATCTCTCTAATCAACTCTGGTTCATTACACAATACCCAATCCAGTACAGCTGATCCCCTAGTGGGCTCAACAACAAGCTGTTCTAAAAAGCCATCTCACAGACATTCTACAAATTCTCTCTCTCAAGATCCAGTGCTGACCTGATTTTCCCAATCCACTCGCATGTTAAAATCCCCCACAATTATCATAACACCGCCCTTCTGACAAGCCTTTTCTATTTCCAGTTGTAATTTGTAGTCCATATCACTGCAACTGTTAGGAGGCCTATAAATAACTGCCATCAGGGTTCTTTTACCCCTGCGATTTCTTAGCTCAACCCATAAAGATTCTGCACCTTCCGATCCTATGTCACCTCTTTCTAATGATTTAATATCATTTCTTACCAATAAATCCACGCCACCCCCTCTGCCTACCTGCCTATCCTTCTGATACACCATGTATCCTTGGATGTTCAGCTCCCAGAGACATGCATCCTTTAGCCACGTCTCACTGATGGCCACAACATCATACCTGCCATTCTGTAGCTGTATGACAAGATCATCCACCTTATTCCTTATGCTGCGTGCATTTAAGTACAACACCTTAAGACCAATATTTGGTAGTTTTTGCTTTGATTGCACTGCAACTGTATTGTAGTGCAACTCAACCCAATGGCTGCAAATCTGCCCCATCACCTGCCTGTCTTTCCTGACATCTTTACTGCTCTCTACCTTAGATTTATTTCTGTTTTCCCCTTCCTCCGCTCTATCATTCCAGTTCCCAACCCCCTGCCAAATTAGTTTAAACCCTCCCTAACAGCTCTATTAAACCTTCCCGCCAGGATACTGGTCCCCTTCGGGTTCAGGTGTAATCCGTCCTTTTTGAACAGGTCATACTTCCCCCAGAAGAGATCCCAGTGATCCAAGAATCTGAAGCCCTGCCCCTTGCACCAGTCTCTCAGCCACGCATTCATCTGCCTGATCCTACTATTCTTGCCCTCGCTAGCACGTGGCACAGGTAGCAATCCCGAGAATACTGCCCTGGAGGTCCTGCTTCTCAGCTTCCTTCCTAACTCCCAGAAATCACCCTTCAGGACCTCTTCCCTATTCCTATCTATGTCATTGGTACCAACATGTACCAAGACAACTGGCTGCTCGTCCTCTCCCTTCAGAATATTCTGGACCATATCCGAGACATCCTGTACCCTGGCACCTGGGAGGCAACACAGCATGCAGGTATCTCTATTGGGCTCACAGAATCTCCTGGCTGTTCCCCTGACTATGGAATCCCCTATGACTACCGCATTCCTCTTCTCCTTCCTTCCCTCCTGCACAACAGCGCCAGGCTCAGTGCCAAAGATCCGGTCACCGTGCCCATCCCCTGTCAGGTCATCCCCCTCAACAGCATCCAAAACGAGATACTTGTTGCTGAGGGAGGCAGCCAATTAAAATGTATATTATGTGACTAAAATGATTCAATTGTTAACAGTTATTATAATTTAAACTTACACATTTTTAACAGAACACTTGAATTGAAGAGGCTACTTAAAATGACCATGGGAAGTATTCCAAGTAGATGCTTCTTAAAAATAACCAGGAATAACCTGTGTTTATAAATTGAACCATTTACAGGCGACTTTGAATAACTATTTGTATCCCAAATGCAAGAAACACCTTCACAAATCATTTATAATTTAGTCATGGCATGTATTACAATTCCCATGATGACTCATCTTTCACAAATGCAAAATTTTTGTTATTAATAACTAAATCCTACAACCTCATGTAATCATCCTTGACCATCAATATTGCATCAAGATTTTAGTGTCAGAACAATAATTTAATGTCAAAGCCTTTGTATATTAATAAGCAATGAGTTTTCAGAAGGTTCATTATTATGATCAAAGGAGGTTTATTGCTTTGCAGACCTTTTAATAGTTGCCTAAAAGAGAGCAAGAGCTTCCAGAGCAGCATTTTAGCCAGTAATTAGCTAAATAAATGGATTATAATTAACAAAATCAAGACAGCTGCTAAACCACAAGCTTATTGAATGCCAGAGAACCTCTTTGTAGCAAAAGAGAAATTGGACACTGTTATGTCTATTTTTCAGGCGTGAAATGTGGATGCTGTCCAAAGTCACGCCGCAATATTGACTAAGACATTAAAAGAACTGATTGGAGCTCGAAGTTGTTGGACGACTCAGAGTCGGACTCCGGTCGGGCACGGCAGGGAGAGTTTTCTTCCTTCTCCTGTCTGCGCGAGATGTGGGACTTTCGAGAGACTTTGAACTTTTTTACTGTGCCATGGCCTGTTCCTCATCAAGTTATGGTATTGTTGCACTGTTGGAACTATATGTTATAATTATGTGGTTTCTGTTAGTTTTTCAGTCTTGGTCTGTCCTGTGTTTCTGTGATATCAGACCGGAGGAATATTGTATCATTTCTTAATGCATGCATTACTAAATGACAATAAAAGAGGACTGCGTGTCCTCATAATCTAATCTAATCTAATCTAAAAGAACTTGACTGCTTATACTCAAATGGTGCCCAGAGATATTTCATAACAAATCTGTGGCCATGAGGTTCATCTTAAACTTACACCCAAATGTTACATCTTCCCAATATGCAGATGTTCAGCAGTAATGTATTGAGACATGGACATAGAATATATAGTCATCTACAAGTTCAGATTTCAAAGCCACAAAACAACTATCTTCAAAACTGAGAATGCTTGGGTTTGACACCAAGGTATCTCCAAATTAAACATTTTTCTTTCATGTGTTTGGAATCAAATAACCAGGAAGATCTCACACACTAGCAACACTAAAGCAATAGACCGTAGATGTTGAAGATGACTCAAATGTTTTGGGGCAGAGGTTCCCAACAGGGGAATGCTATTTGTTTAATGTTATTGGTGCATGACATAAAAAAGGTTGGGATCCCCAGCTTTAGAGCATCTAAATGAATACACTAGACTGATGTTGCAAAGGGCTTTAGGTCATAACTCCAACCCCCACTCCATCCATCTCCATTGCAAAACTCAATGGTGAAATTTGGGGAAGATGGCCAAAGACCATAGTTTGAGAACCGGGATCTGGGGCTGGGTTTGGTGATGAAGAGACAGTCTGCTGGTGGGGATCTGCATGAGAATAAGAGCCTGAAAGGAAAATTCTGTGAGAAGGATTAAGGTGTGAGTCTGGGGACCGTGGAATGGTTGGTTTGGGGAAACTTGTGGGGAGGCCACAGGGGACTGTTGGTTTGGAGATCTGGGCCACTTGATGGTTAGTGGTGAAAATGGTTGAAGGTGAAAAATTTAAATCACTTCAAGTATGCAAGGATGAATCACTGAGTCAAATTTTGAGTAATTTCCTGCAGTCCAGAAACTATCACACACCATTTTGGATAAAATCAGTATGTTGACAAAAGAAGCAGCATTGTATGATCAAATTTCTTGGCAAATGTTAGTGGTTACCTGGTCAGGAGATAAATCTGGAGAGAAGAATGGGTAGAGTATATATCCTATATATATATATATATATATATATATATACTTATCCGTGTAAGCGGAACAAGTGCTACACATGCCCTTACACTTCCTCCCTTACCATCATTCAGGGCCCCAAACAGTCCTTCCAGGTGAGGCAACACTTCACCTGTGAGTCGACTGGGGTGATATACTGCGTCCGGTGCTCCCGATGTGGCCTTTTATATATTGGTGAGACCTGACGCAGACTGGGAGACCGCTTTGCTGAACATCTACGCTCTGTCCGCCAGAGAAAGCAGGATCTCCCAGTGGCCACACATTTTAATTCCACATCCCATTCCCATTCTGACATGTCTATCCACGGCCTCCTCTACTGTAAAGATGAAGCCACACTCAGGTTGGAGGAACAACACCTTATATTCCATCTGGGTAGCCTCCAACCTGATGGCATGAACATCGACTTCTCTAACTTCCGCTAAGGCCCCACCTCCCCCTCGTACCCCATCTGTTACTTATTTTTATACACACATTCTTTCTCTCACTCTCCTTTTTCTCCCTGTCCCTCTGAATATACCTCTTGCCCATCCTCTGGGTCCCCCCACCCCCCCGTCTTTCTTCCCGGACCTCCTGTCCCATGATCCTCCCGTATCCCCTTTTGCCAATCACCTGTCCAGCTCTTGGCTCCATCCCTCCCCCTCCTGTCTTCTCCTATCATTTTGGATCTCCCCCTCCCCCTCCAACTTTCAAATCCCTTACTCACTCTTCCTTCAGTTAGTCCTGACGAAGGGTCTCGGCCTGAAACGTCGACTGCACCTCTTCCTACAGATGCTACCTGGCCTGCTGCGTTCACCAGCAACTTTGATGTGTGTTGCTTGAATTTCCAGCATCTGCAGAATTCCTGTTGTTTAGAGTATATACTCCAGCTGATTTTGATCACAATAGTGGGCAATGATAAAATGTAGACAGATTAATGAATGGTGTTAGCTGGAGTAAGAAGAGGAGTCCACTGTGATGGGGAATTTTCCTGGCCAAAGACATGTGCAAGTAAGTGAAAATGGAGGAAACAGAGGACAACATCATGCTGTGCTCAGAATTCATTGAGGTGAGGATGTAGGGAATTCAAGATGAGGCTTCTGCTGAGGCAAAAACATTCAGGGATAAAGAGTCACAAATATAGATCATCTATGTTTATCATATTTGCCAGTCTTATAAATGAAGTGAGTAAATATTACACAGAAGCAGCAGGAATCACTTCTTCACCGGTTTTGCATGTTGATTCTTGCTGCAAAATGGAATAAAAAGCTGCACTTAGAAGCAAGTACAGAACTTTTCCTCAATCCAAATCAAGAAAGCACATCAATGTATGTATTTTCTTAAGTGTCTGAGAAGATTCAGCTCATCTGTGAGGACTCTTGAACACTTACAGGTACATTATGGAAAGAGATCTGACAGGTTATGTCTCAGGCTGGATAAGGTGTCTGCTCTGGACTTCCAGAACCTGCAGAAAATGGAAAACACAGCCCCCAGTACACAACAGGCTCATCACTTCCTTCCTTCCTTCCAATTCATGTTTACAGTACATTGCTTCAGGAGAGCTAACAGAATCATCAAGCATGCCTGCTGCCTTGGTCAGTTTCTTTTCTCTTTTCTATCTTCAAGGAGAATGTAAAGGAGCTTGAAAGCCCAGATGAGCAACTCAAAGACAGCCTCATCCCCACTGCTATCAGACTAACAACATAATCACCTCTTTCACATCCTCTTCCTGGTGCTGCTGCCACATTCTCCAGGCATCCCACCTCTCCCGGAACTTCCGGGAGTCTCTCGCATATGAATAGTGGCTCCCTGATGCCCGCAAATTATATACGATATCACGGAAATCAATTTTTTTGAGAGCCAGCGAGAGAAAAGCAAGAGGGAGCGCGAAAGCAATAAGAGAGAGTGCGCGCGCACGAGCGAGAAAGCAAGCGAGAGCGCGCAAGCGAGAGCACGCGAGAAAGCAAGCGAGAGCATTTGAGACCGCGCGAGCCACCACGAGAGAGAGAATGAGTGTTGCTCGCTGTGCTGTTTGCAACAGTGACTTTTCTATTGCCCATGGTGGGCTAAGACTGTAAAAGACAGTTGAGGTGAGTTTAATCTTCTTGATTTTCATTGTGCTCCCATTGATTCTTGAAAGAATCAGAGGGGAAACAAGTTAAAAATTGTAAAAATAAAATATTCTATCATTATAGCTGAAGTCTTGAAATTGACAAAATATTTAAAATGGGCTCCTTTGATCATTGCCCTTTCAATGCACTGAGTATTAGTACATAGCATCTGCCCAGTGTCTGATATTAATGGACAACCATAGAGGGAGATGGTGGATAGGGTGGGAGGGATCCAGTTCACCTTGTGAGTTTGCCTCTTTGTTGGGATTGGTAAATTGCTCCATAACATTATTGACATTTTTAGCAATAAATCATTTTAATCAAAAGATTTATCCATTGGTGGCTAAAAAACATACTTCGAGTCTAAGGTATGCTGAGAGATTTTATATATTCTGTGCAGAATATTCTGTGAGTAATATTTATTTTGTTTTATTGTGTTTTGTGCACAGAAATGAAATAATTTAATATAGTGTGCAAAATTATCAGAGTATGCGTGTAAATATTTCTCAAAGCATGCAGGTAATTAATTGATTAATTCAAAGCCACTGTAGATCACAGATTATTCTTTTGAATGCCTTGTTTTTTGCTGCTCAAATATTCCACTGAGAGGTAATTGAGAACCCAATAAATCTCCCAGCCAGCGAAGCATATAGTTTTAGTAAAAGGCACAAATCTCTAAAAAGAACACTGCTGTGGTTTTAGATTGATTAGTGTGATGCATTGTGGATGTGTACTTCAAAGAACTTCAGTAAACAAGATTTGCTGCAGTTGAACTTGAAGGCTGGTATTCATAAAACTTTCGCCAATATCCATTAAGCTGAGCATGCAACAAATTATTTTTGTGAAGAAAGATAGTAGTTGATGGATATATCCTTAATTAATTACAAAAATGATTAATGCCTTTCCTAACTTACTTCAGGCAACTTCGAATGCAGGCTACCTAAGGGAAAGGCTTTCTTTCTAATGCTGTTTTCCAGTAGGTTGAGCATGATTAACATTTTGAAATTGCCCCTTTTAGTTATAACTTCGGATCTGCATTGAGGGAATTTCATTCCACTCAGTTCCCATACCCAATGAGAAAAGAATAAGACTAAGACATTGGAGCAGAATTAGGCTATAGAGCCTATACAGTCTGCTCTGCCGTTCGAATTAGAAGATGAAGGACAAAATTGCAGAGATCCTCCATACCTTTGGTGGAAGACCAGTGGAATGTTCAAAAAATGTCAGGGCCCCTGTTACCCAATTCCTCTGCCTTCTGAAATTTTCCATCTTCTCTTTAACTGCTGTTAGGCACTGGAGTTAGGACAGGACCAGCTTAGTTTGGAGATGTAGTGAAGGTAAGTAGGCCTAGTAACATGATGCACTCTGTTGTTCAAAAGGACAGAGCATTGTAGAAGATGAGGGGTGGGTTTTACCAGACAAACAGGAAGGCGTGAATAGTGGACTCAGCGGCATTCTTGCTGGCTCAAAGCATCAAGAATTCCAATGAGATGGTCACAGCAGCAGCAGCACACCCTCAGGCAGTGTCATGAGGTGGTGTTGCTCCTTAAATATACAGTACCTGAAAGTTGTGACTGATGTGAAAGCTGTGAAGAACCTATATATATTTTTTTAAATTACTTGTCATTCAAAAGCATTTAAAAACTGTTACATTAGAAGTAAAAAATACAATGAAAATATTTTTAAAAATTAAAATATTAGATGAAAATTAAATAATTTGTTAATCTGTAATTTACCCATACCTTTACTCATCTGCAACTCACTTTGAAATCAACAGAATATTCTTTCCCAGATATGACCAAGGGCATGATGGAAGAAGCAATTTCTCCTGTGTTATTTCAGAAGGCTAGGATCCACTGTTAGACTCAATGTTGAGTTAGCTCGTGAGAAGCTAGCCATCAGCAGCTTACACCACAGACGACAGGTTGCTGCAGCTGCTGTGCTATACAAAATGCACACCAGCCACAGCCCTGCAGACCTTCGCGCCATGCTGCCTTCATCTTATGAGAGACGGCGCAACACACGATCAAGTTTATCTATGCCTGCTCATGCTGTTTCTATGCCTGATGTGAGAACCTACACACTGAATAGAAGCTTCCTTCACTGTGCTATTAGAATTTGGAACACCCTTCCAGATGCTGTGGTTGGAAACATCTGCGACGATGGGGTCCAAGCCTTCAAGAGTCAAGTGCACAGACACCTATCATCTCTGGGAGGGAAGTCACATGCTTCTTCATAAGCTGCCATGAAGGGGACCAGGATGGCAATGCTTGGTTGGCGGTAGGTAGGGTTTGCACCTGACTTTCAAGAGCACTTGTGAGTTACGTTCCGGCTGGACTTTGTCCTTAAACTGCTAGAGAACAGTGCAGGAAGAACAGGTGCCGTTTTCTCCCAGGAGGGATTAGTTTTTAGTTCCAAGTGCTTCTGTCACGTTTTGTCACCTTGCAACCTTATCCATCAATCTCTTTGAATTATGGAGATCAGCATGTGTATAAATGTCTCTCTCCAGCAGACTTCATCATGACTCCAGTATTTCTACTATTTTTTAATGTTTCTTAATTGTACATATGATTTTTTTGGGCTCTATTGCTGAGCAGCAGTGAACCATCTGATTGGCCTATCAGAGTTCTCTTTGGGAACTAGTTGACTTGATCAGCATTTCTGATCTGGCTACTGTTCACAATTGCACTTAATAAAAAAAAGCAGCAGAGGGAATTGACAGGTGCAGCACTGCAGAACTATTGGTAAATTCAAGACCTCTAAATCTTACAAGGGATCCTGAAAGGTCCTGGACATGCTGCTGGTTAAGTGGCTAAACTTTGGCAAATGCATTTCAAACTGCCAGCATTAGCAGAGAGAAAGGATCGAAATATCTTAAAATTTACCTGCAAGCTAAATCATTCATTCCAAAAATCATGGGCCGTTTGTCAAGCAGAAAGGTAAGATAACCTACAAATGAGTTACCCATTGAAAAAATTAGATGAGGGCATTTATTTAGGCTTCTGAATTTGTAAAACTATGATAATTTATCTCTTGTATTTCACTTGAGTTTAGAATTTCTAATGTAAGAAGTAGTTTCAAACTGCAGAACAAGCACAGCTGTTGTTGGAAGGTTCCACTGGTGTGATACCAGGTGCAGCAATTATGTTTAAACACCTACAGATTATCGTACTGATACTCATGAATTTGTTACTATGACCTTGTCATGACTAAGGAGGTCATCCTGGAAGAACTACTGTGTAACAGAGTCATAGAGAAGTACAGCACAGAAACAGGCCCTTCAGCCCATCTAGTTTACGCCAAAATGATTTAAACTGCCTACTCCTATCAACCTACACCAAGACCATAGCCTCCAAATCTCTACTAGCCAAGTACCTGTCCAAACTTCTCTTAAATGTTGAAATCGAGCTCACATGGACCACTTGTGCTGGCAGCTCATTCCATACTCTCACAACCTTCTGAGTGAAGAAGTTTCCCCTCATGTTCAGCTTAAGCTTCTCACCTTTCACGCTTACGCTATGACCTCTGATTGTAGTCCCACCCAACCTCAGTGGAAAAGCCTGCTTGCATTTACCCTATCTATTCCCCTCATAAATTTCTATACCTCTATTAAACCTCCTCTCAACCTTCTACATTCTAAAGAATACTGTCTTAACCTATTCGATCTTTCCTTGTAATTCAGGTCCTCTAGACAATATCCTTCTAAATTTCTCTGCACTCTTTCAACCTTGCTTACATCTTTCCTTTAGGTAGGTGACCAAAACAGCATACAGTACTCCAAATTAGGCCTCAACAACATCTTATACAACTTCAACATAACATCCCATCTTCTGTACTCAATAAATTGACTTATGAAGGTCAATATGTCAAAAGCTTTCTTTATGACCCTACCTATCTGTGGCACTACTTTCAATGAATTACGTACCTGTATTCCCAAATCCCTTTGTTCTACCCCACTCCTCAGTAGCCTACCGTTCACTGCTTAAGACCTACCCTGGTTAATCCTACTGAAGTGCAAAACCTTGCACTTAGTTGAATAAAATTCCATCTACCAGTTTAGCCTATTTTTCCAGCTGATGCAGATCCCTCTGCAAGTGGACAGTGGTAGCCTTCCTCACTGTCCACTACACCCCCAATCTTGGTGTCATCTGCAAACTTGCCGATCCAGTTAACCATATTATCATCCAGATCACTGATATAGATGAGAAACAACGAGGGGTAAACACCGATCCCTGTGGCACATCACTAAACACAGGCCTCCAATCAGAGAGGCAACCCTCTACCACCACTCTGGCTTTTCCCACAAAGCCAATGTCTAATCCAATTTACTACCTCATCTTGAATGCCAAACGACTGAACTTTTTTGACCAACCTCTCATGTGGGACCTTGTCAAATGCCTTGCTAAAGTACATGTAGACAACATCCACTGCCTTGCTTTCATCTACTTTCCTGGTAGGGGAACGTTGACTCAGACCTTGCATCGGGCATTTTCATCCCTTACAAGGCGCAGATTGGAAGTCTGTGTGGGGCGCCACTCCTCGTACAGACACTAGAGCAATGTGTGATTAAGTGTCTTGCTCAAGGACACAAACATGCTGCCACAACTGAGGCTCGAACTAGCGACCTTCAGATCACTAGACGAACGCCTTAACCACCTGGCCACGTGCCCAACACTTTCCTGGTAACTTCCTCGAAAAACTCTATAAGATTGGTTAGACATGACCTGCCACGTACAAAGCCATGTTGACCATGCTTAATCGGTCCATGTCTATCCAAATACTTATATATCCGGTCCCTTAGAATACTTTCCAATAACTTTCCCACAACTGATCTCAGACTCACCAGCCTATAATTTTTTGGTTTCTGTTTAGAGCCTTTTTTTAAAAGATGGGACAACACTGACTGTCCTTCAATCCTCTGGTACTTCTCCTGTCGCAAAGGATGTTTTAAATAGCTCTCATAGAGTCCCGGCAGTTTCTGCACTTACCTCCCATAGGGTCTGATGGAACATCTCAGTGTAATAAACACCCCTCTTCTATAATCTGTACAGGGTCCATTAAGCTGATGCTGCTTTGCCTCGATTCTATAGACTCTGTACCTGTCTCCCGAGTAAATACAGATGAAAAGAATGCATTTAACATCTCCACCATCTGTTTTGGGTCCACATATGGATTACCATTTTGGTCTTCCAGAGGACCAGTTTTGTCCCTTGCAATCCTTTTGCTCTTAACATACCTGTAGAACACCCCAGGATGCTCCTTCCCCACGTCTGCTGGAGCAACGTCATGCCTTCTTTTAGCCTTCATGATTTCTTTAAGTGTTCTATTGCATTTCTTGTACTCCATAAGCACCTCATTTGTTCCTACTTGTCTATACCTGCTATGCACCTCATTTTTTTCTCTTAACCAGGGCCTCAACATCTCTTGAAAAACAAGGTTCACTGCACTTGTTTTCTTTACCTTTTATTCTGGTAGGCACATAGGAACTTTGTACTCTCAAAATTACGTTTTTGAAGGCCTCTCACCTTCCAAGTACACCTTTGCCAGAAAACAGCAAGTCCCAATCCACACTTGCCAGATCACATCTCATACCATCAAAATTAGCCTTTCTCCAATTTAGAATCTCAATCCATGGACCAGAGCTATCCCTTTGCATAGTTACTTTCAAACTAACGGCATTGTGGTCACTGGACTCAAAATGTTCCCCTACACAAACTTCTGTCACATGCCCTGTCTCATTTCCTAATAGCAGATCCAGTATTGCACGCTCTCTTGTTGGGACTTCTATGTACTGATGAAGGAAACTTTCTTGAACACATTTGCCAAAGTCTAACCCATCTAGGCCTTTTAGAGTATGAGATTCCCAAACAATATGTGAAAAGTTAAATCATCTACTCTAACAACCTTATGTTCCTTCAACAGTCTGCGATCTCTTTACAGATAGGTTCCTTTAAATCCCAAGGACTGTTGGGTGGTCTGTTAACGTGGTCATACCTTTCTTATTTCCAAGTTCTACTCATAATGCTTCACAACTCAAGTTCTCCAGTCTGTCCTGATGGACCACTGCCATGATACTTTCCCTAACTAGTAATGCCGCTCCTCCTCCTTTAATCCCTCCAGTTCTGTCACATATAAAGCAACGGAACCCTGGAATATTGAACTGCCAGTCCTTCCCCTCCTGCAACCAAGTCTCACTGATGGTTACAACAGCATAATTCCAGGTGTCGATTCATGCCCTGAGCTCACTTGCTTTTCCTACCATACTTCTTGCATTGAAATGTACGCAGCTCAGGATACCATTCGCACCTTGCTTAACCCTTTGTTTCCTGACTTTTGAGGTCTTACTAACCTCTGCCTCCCCAACCTCTTCACTAACTGTTCTAGCACTCTGGTTCCCATCTCCCTGCAGCTCTAGCTTAAACCCCACCATGCAGCCTACAAACCTTCCCACTAGGATATTCGGCCCCCTCCAGTTCAGGTGCAAACTGTCCCTTCCGTACACGTCCCACCTTCCCTGAAAGAGATACCAATGTCCTATGTCAGTTGGTACCCACATGGACTGCAATCTCTGACTGTTCACTCTTCTACTTAAGAATGCTGAGGGCTCGATCTAAGATATCCTGGGCCCTGGCACCTAGGAGGCAACATACTATCCGGGAATCTCACTCTTGCCCACAGAACCTCCCGTCCATTCTCCTAATTAATCCCCTATCACCATAGCGTGCCTCTTCTTCCCCCTTCCCTTCTGAGTCACAGAGGCAGACTCAGTACCAGAGACCCGACCACTGTGACTTTTCTCTGTTAGGTCAAACCCCTCCAACAGTGTTCAAAGTGATATATCTGTTGTTGAAGGGGTGGCCACAGGGGTACTCTCCATTGACCCCTTAACCCCTTTCCCCTTCCTGTCATCCAGTTTCCAGTGTTCTGCACCTTGGATGTAACTACCTCTCCATATGTCCTATCTATCACCCCTTCAGCTTCCCGAAACATCTGGCGTTCAGCCTGTTCCAGCTCCAACTCCACGCGGATTGTAAGAAGCTGCAGCTGGATGCACTTCCCGCAGTTGTAGTCATCAGGGACACTGGAGGTCTCCCTGCCTTCCCAAATCCCACAAGAGGAGTATTCAACTAAACTACCCTGCCTGGCATCTCTGACTTAAGGCTTGAAGAGCTAAAGCCTCAAGATCACCACCGTGACTCTATACACTCAATTGACAGCCGCTACGATAATGGCAGCTGCGCTTGCCCCCACCTTCCCTTAGTTTGCCCTTGCTAATCAATCCCAAACACAGACTGGTCATTGGACAAAGCTCTATTATGCTGCTGTGACCTGCTGCTGCCTTTTTCTACTTGGGCAGCGGACCTGAGTGAAATCCCCTCCTCTCAAACTTCCAATGTCCGGATTGGTCGCTGGTCAAAGCTCTATTACACTTTAAGTGGTTGTAGGACAGTGGTTTCCGTTGCCTAGTAGGGATGTTGCACATTTTTTAAAGAGTGGCATGATAAATCTGTCCATGAAACTGGAGTGCAAAGCAACAGCATTAAATATGGAAAATGTTACATGAAACAGGGAATGCTGACCTTGATGTTTTCTCCAGATTGCACTGGTAATTCAGACAGTTCATCAAAACATTCTTTTGCCTGCTCTCTATCATTCCATATTTCTTTGAATGAGACTGAGGCAACAACAATTACACAATGAACATTACTTAGTTATCAATTTGTTTATTGGGAAGTGGGAGCAGCAGAATTATCTTAAGAGGATTACTCCTTCAATAAAAGAGAAAGATTTTAAAAGAATTTATTGGAGTTGAATATATTAATAGTAATTTGAGTGGATTTTTATATATTTTTGTTCAGTTTTATATTTCAACTGGAGGGATTGTTCCATATTCTTTCCAAAGTTTCTTCACAATGTTGTTTTCAAGCTAGGAGTGATTTAAGAACAACCAGAAAAGCTCCTGCTCCATTTTTCTGATTATTCCCTGTTACGCCCTTCTCATGTCCAAGTCATAAGGGATAGTGAAAATGCAGCAATGGAACAGGTTGGAAAGAGAGACTGAAAACTGACTTCATTCAGGTTTTAGTTGAAACACCAAACACTCAGTGTTCAAAGAAACTGCTCTTACGTTTTAAAGTTTAGGTAAAACATTCTTGACCTCCATTGTTTCTCTAAATAGTTGAAAAGTAGAAGAAAGAAGAAAGCCCTTAACTCCATGGTTGAAAAGCAAATGATGAGTAAGTCCACAGTTGCATCAGTAAAGAGCAATTAAACATACAAAAAACAGAATACACTGTACACTTGATTGTGCGAGTTGAAAAGTTTCCAGATTATATTGAAATAAAATATTCCCTACTATTTTCACATAAGTATCAATTATTCCATTGCAAACATGCCCAGCCTTAATTTCTTTAGAGACCATCCCATAGGAATGATTACGGTTGCTCAGGCAACATCAATAGCATTCTCATCAGTCATTAGTGGTCTTGCTCTTCATAATCACATAAACTGTTGAGCATTATATTAAAACAGAAAATGAAAAATAAACACAAAACATAGCAATGCAACAAATAAATTCATAGAAGGTTAAAAAGGACAATTAAAATAAAAGTTTTATACACTTAAAAAAATATTTTGGGCTTCTGTGGACATGTACTGCACTGGAACAATTTAGAGACACTGAGTGATTGCTATCTAGCACTGTCCAAAATCTGATGCAACCTGTTTACTAGGCTAACCTGACAGTCTCCTTTTCAATCATTTATGTCACTGCCTGCATTTTATAAACACCACTAACATTGTAATACGAAATAAAAAATAGGAGCAGGGGTAGGTGACTCAAGCTTTCTCTTAACTTTCAAAAAGATCACAGCAGATATGCTTACAAGCACAACTCCACATTTCCACCAGCATCAGTAACATATTACCTCCTGGAATTTGAGAAGTCTATCTATATCTGTCTTAAAAATGTTCAAAGTAACAACTCCCCTGCTCTATGAGAAAGAAGTTCGAAAGATTCAAGATCTTCTGAGAAGTGAAATTCTTCACTTCCAGCTTAAAAAGGTGACTATTTTTAAATAGGGCTTCTTTGTTTGTCTACAAGAGAAAACAGTGTCTTCATATCCACCCTCTCAAGATCACCTGTGAACTTATATGCTTCAATTAAATCACCTCTCATTCTTGTAAACACCAGCACTTAAAAGCATAGTTTGCCTGTTTTTTCCTCACAAGATATAGCACCTATTAGGAAGACAGAATAAAATCCTAGAAATTATAGGAGATGATATTTGGATAGATGTTCAAACCCATAGTGAGGGAGTGTCTTGATTTCAAAGTTATAGAGGCAGTGAGTTTCAGGGTGAGAATTCAATGGTTTAAGGTCAAACATGGCCATTGTAGGGAGAACAATAAATGTGGTAGCAACATCAGAGACCAGAATTGGTAGATTACAGATACTTCTGTGGGTTTTAGAACTTGATTATATAAAGATAAGGAAGGTGAGATTATGGTGGAATTTAAATTTTATAACTTACTTGTTACTAGACAGTAATCATTGGAGGTCAATGTGCACCTACAGCAAAATTTGGGACCATGATAAAGATATTATACCACACTTCTGAGATTCAGGAAGCTTGAAATAGTACATTGCCACTAACTATATTGTTGTTAATGGGGGAAAAGCAATAGAAGTAATTAAAAGAAAGCTTATTAATCTGACGCAAAACACACAAAATGCTGGAGGAACTCAGTAGTGTAGGCAAAATCTATAGAGGGAATAAGTAGTCAGCATTTTGAGCAGAAACCCTTCATCAGGACCTACCAAGTTCCTTCAACTTTGTGTGTGTGTTGCTCTGGATCTCCAGCATCTACAAAATTCCTTTCTTATTATTACTAATCTTATGTTCTAGAAGCACTGCACTTAGCTATTACTGACAACCTGAATAGTTAATAAGATTCCTATTTATAAAAATAAACAGACATTCACATGACAGGATATGGGAAAGCTGCACAAAAACCATTTGAACCCCATCATGGTGAGTAAGGTAACTTCTATTTGACTGTCAAACTTCCCATCATAATAAAACAAACAAACATACATCATATTCATTATCATATTTTTCATCTGTTTGAACTTAGAAATAAAGTTTTGTTCTCTTGTGACACCTTATCTCAACTTAGCAAAATATTTAAATGAACATTTCAAATATTGCTTTATACCAGCAATACATATTAAAGACCAATAACTATGACACATCATGCGAAGAGAGACATTAGAACATCTAGTTACAACTGGAAAGCTGGAAGAAAAAAAAAGCAGAGGCAGGCAGAGAATGAAAATGATAGATGAAATAACATCATGGTTAGAAACAGGGGAGGCATCAACTACAATTCGGAGGGTCAGGGACCGTGATTGATGGAGAGACATGATCGGTCACGCCGAACAGCAAGGCACCTGAATGAATGAATGAACTATGACAATTTAATATGTACTTCATTCACAGAAGTCAATTCAAAACTTGGATGCAAGTCACAATGAAATAAATTTATTTTCAGTTACAGAGGTAAGAAGATCTACAATTCTGCCTCAAGATTTTATGAAACTCAAGATTCAAGATTGTTTAATGTCATCACCATTACACAAGTGAAAAGGAGAAATAAATAATTGTTACTCCAGATCCGATGCAGCACAAAAAACACAGTAAGATAAATGAACACAATAATAAAAACACAATAAATATAAATACATTAGATAGCTTATATACATAGGTTGAATTTATGTCCATAAAGTGACACTAGGCACAGGAGTGTTTGTACATAATGTGACTAACAGAAAATATTAAATTAGTGGTGGTTGGGGGAGTGAAGGGGTGTGTTACTGGGTGGAGGTATTGATCAGCTTTACTGCTTGAACAAAGTAAGTGTTTTTGAGTTTGGTAGTCCTGTGTGGACGCTACATAGTCTCCTTCCTGATGGGAGTGAGGCAATCAGTCCATAAGCAGAATGAGTGGGATCTTTCATGACGTTACTGGCCCATTTCTGACACCTTTCTTTATACAGTGGCATGCAGAAGTTTTGGCACCCCGGTCAAAATTTCTGTTACTGTGTATAGCTAAGCGAGTAAAAGATGAACTGATTTCCAAAAGGCATAAAGTTAAAGATGACACATTTCTTTAATATTTTAAGCAAGAAAACTTCTTTATTTCCATCTTTTACAGTTTCAAAGTAACAAGAAAGGAAAAGGGCTTGAAGCAAAAGTTTGGGCACCCCGCATGGCATTACTTAGTAACACCCCCTTTGGCAAGTATCACAGCTTGTAAATGCTTTTTGTAGCCAGCTGAAGGTCTTTCAATTCTTGTTTGGGGGATTTTCACCCATTTTTCCTTGCAAAAGGCTTTTAGTTCTGTGAGATTCTTGGGCCGTCTTGCATGCATTGCTCTTTTGAGGTCTATCCACAATTCTCGATGATGTTTTGGTCAGGGGACTGTGAGGGTCATAGCAAAAGCTTTAGCTTGCACCTCTTGAGGTAGTCCATTGTGGATTTTGAGGTGGTATTTACGTTCATTACCCTGTTGTAGAAGCCACCCTCCTTTCATCTTCAGCTTTTTTACAGACGGTGTGATGTTTGTTTTCAGAATTTGCTGGTATTTAATTGAATTCATTCTTCCCTCTCCCAGTAAGTGTTCCCTGTGCCACTGGCTGCAACATCAGTCCACAGGACATATTTCCAAAATGCATCAGGCTTGTTTAGATGTTCCTTTGAACCTACTGAATAGAACTTTTTGGCTGCAATGAGCAAAAGTATGTTTGGAGAAAAAAGGGTGCAGAATTTCATGAAAAGAACCCCTCTCCAACTGTTAAACACAGGGGTGGATCGATCCTGCTTTGGTGTTGCTGCCAGTGGCACGGGGAAAATTTACTGGGAGAGGGAAGAATGAATTCAATTAAATACCAGCAAATTCTGGAAGCAAACATCACACCGTCTGTAAAAAAGCTGAAGATGAAAAGAGGATGGCTTCTACAACAGGATAATGAGCCTAAACACACCTCAGAATCCACAATGGACTACCTCAAAAGGTGCAAGCTGAATGTTTTGCCATGGCCCTCACAGTCCCCTGACCTAAACATCATCGAGAATCTGTTGATAGACCTCAAAAGAGCAGTGCATGCAAGACGGCCCAAGAATCTCACAGAACTAGAAGCCTTTTGCAAGGAAGAATGGGCGAAAATCCCCCCAAACAAGAATTGAAAGACTCTTAGCTGGCTACAGAACGCATTTACAAGCTGTGATACACCGTCTGTAAAAAAGCTGAAGAAGAAAATACCCCCAAAGGGCATATTACTAAGTACTGCCTTGCAGGGTGCCCAAACCTTTGCTTCGGGACCTTTTCCTTTTTTGTATTTTGAAACTGTAAAAGATGGAAATAAAGAAAGTTTTCTTGCTTAAGATATTAAAGAAATGTGTCATCTTTAACTTTATGCCTTTTGGAAATCAGGTCATCTTTTACTCGCTAAGCTGTTCACAGTAACAGAAATTTTGACCAGGAGTGACCAAACTTTTGCATGCCACTGTACGTGTCCTTGATGGTGGGTAGCTTAGTGCTGGTGGGCAGTATTGACTACTCATGTAGAGTCTTCCTGTCTACCACAGTGCAGCTCCTGTACTATGCAGTGATGCACCTTATTAGGATGCTATCTATTGTGCATCTGTAGAATGACTTTGAATGATGTGAGTATAGATGTGCATAGTCCAGCTCTTTTCAGCAACCTTAGAATGTAGAGGCATTGGTGAGCTTTCCTGATTGTGTAGGACATTTTCTAGAACCATGAGGTATTGTGCGAAATGTGCACTAGTAGGAGTTTGAAACTGCTCAAAGTTTCCACTCCTGTGCTACTGATGTAAAGAGGGTTGCGGTGCAAGTTCTCGTGAGTTGATAACCATCTCCTTTATCTTTCTGATAGTGAGGAAGAGGTTATTTGCCTGGCACCAGGCCTTGAGCACCCCTTCCTCCTCTCTGTAGGCTATCTCTTTGTTGTTGGTGATTAGTCCCCACCACTGCCATATCATTAGTGAACTTGACAATGTAATTACTCAGGTGCTTGGCCATACAGTCATGAGTGAGCAGAGTGCACAGCAATGGGCTGAGCACACAAACCTGGAGCGCACCCAAGTTAAGGATGCAGGAGAGGGAACAGTGGTTGTGACCATTTGAGATCTGTTGGTTAGGAAGTCCAACACCCAGTTGCACAGTGGTGCAAGGAATTTGTCAGCAAGGTCAGTTCCACATTGTGTGCTGCTTGATTATTGTCACTGTGCTGACCTTGTTTCTGAAGTGTTTTCCACTGGCAGAACAACTTCCTATTAGTTCTTCAGATTAGCTCCAGCCTAGAAAAGCCTCCTTTGAGAGGAGAAGCAACAACAGTGAGAATATTGAATAAAGGGCTAGGACAAAAATGCAAACTTTACTTAACATCATTCTTCACTGAAATTGGCTCCATTGTGCACCTATTGTTTGGAATCATGGCCTACAAGTGTAGATTGAATATGAATTTATACTTTATAGTCACCAAACAATTGATAATAGAACGTACAATCATCACAGCGATATTTAATTATGCACTTCATGAATTCAATGAGACCTTGAAAAAAATGAACCATTTTCCATACCATAAGCAGCATTTCTCAGAGAAGGCAAGAATTTGAAATGAAATTACCTTCAAACACAGTATGCCAACACAGCTGGGGAGAGGGTACTTCAAGATCAAGATTTAAAGCATGCAAAAATGCAATTGGGTCTGCAGGTAACTGACTACCTGCCCTCGCCACGACTGCAGATTTCCCAAGGCTTTGAAAATGTATCACCAATGTTGCCTTTGCAAAATTCTCCATGTCTGCTGGAAGAATAATCAAACCATTGTCAGCATCCTTCCTCAGACCAACAAAGACAGCATTAATTATTTAATCACTAACAAGAGAAAATCTGCAGATGCTGGAGATCCAAGCAACACACACCAAATGATGGAGGAACTCAGCAGGCCAGGCAGCATCTCTGGAAAAGAGTACAGTCGATGTCTCGGGCCAAGACCTTTCATCATGACTGGCGAAAAAGATACGAGGAGTCAGAGTTAGAAGTGGAGGGTGGTTGGGGTGAAGTAAAGAGCTGGGACGTTGATTGGTGAGAGAGATTCAGGGCTGGAGAAAGGAGAATCTGATAGAAGAGGACAGAAGGCCATTGAAGAAAGAAAAGAGGGAGGAGCTTCAGAGGGAGATAATGGGCAGGTAAGGAGATAAGTTGAGAGAGGGAAATGGAAATGGGGAATGGTGAGGGGGGGCATTACCAGAAGATCAAGAAGGCAATGATCATGCCATCAGGTTGGAGGCTACTCAGACAGAATATAAGGTGTTGATTCTCCAACCGGAGAGTGGCATCATCATGACATAAGGGGAGGCCATGGATTGACATTTTGGAATGAGAATGGGAAGTGGTATTAAAATGAGTGGCCACAACGAGATCCAGCTTTTTCCGGTGGACGGAATGTAGGTGCATCGTGAAGTTGTCTCCCAATCTACATCAAATGTCACCGATATACAGGAGGCCATACTGGGAGCGCCGGCTACAGTAGATGACCCCAACAGACTCACAGGTGAAGTGTTGCCTCACCTGGAAGGACTGTTTGGGGCCCTGAATGGCAGTGAGGTTGGAGGTGTAGGGGCAGGTGCAGCACTTGTTCTGCTTGCAAAGGTAAGTGCCAGGAGGGAGCTCAGCGGGGAGGGACAAATGGACAAGGGATCCATGTAGGGAGCAATCCCTGCATAAAGCAGAAATTAACAGGGAAGGGAAGACGTGCTTGGTGGTGGGATCCTGTTGGAGGGTGGTGGAAGTTGCAGAGAATTATGTGCTGGATGCGGAGGCTGGTGGGGTAGTAGGTGAGGACAAGAGGAACCCTATTCCTGGTGGGGTGGCGAGATAATGGTTGAGGGCAGACATACGCAAAATGGAAGAGATACGGTTGACGGCAGCGTTGACGGTGGAGGAAGGGAAGCATCCTCAGTGTAGGAACAGTGGGGGAGTGACACCATTTGCCTTTACATTGTATATCGATGATATGGATGACAGAATGGATGGATTTGTGGCCACATTTTTAAACGATACGAAGACAGGTGGAGGTGTATGTTGTGCTGAAGAAGCAAGGAGGCTGCACTAGGACTCGGGCAGATTAGCAAAATGGAATACAGTGTCAGGAAGTCTATGGTCATGCACTTTGATAAAGGAATAAAAGCATAGACAATTTTCAAAACAGAAGAAAATTCAAAAGTCCAAGTTGCAAACGGCCTTGGGAGTCCACGTATACGATTCCCTAAAGATCAATTTGCATGTTGAGTCAATGTTGAGGAAGGCAAATGCAATGTTAGCATTCATTTGGAGAAGACTAGAATATAAAAGCAAGGATTTAATGCTGATGATTTATAAGGCACTTGTCAGGCCTTACTTGGAGTACTGTAATCAGTTTTGGTCCCCTTATTTAAGAGAGGATGTGCTGACATTGGAGAAGGCTCAGAAGAGGTTCACAAGAATGATTCCAGGAAAGAAAGGCTCATCGTATGAAGAGTGATTGACCGCTCTGGGCCTTTACTCGTTGTAATTTAGAAGTGAGGGAGGATCATTGAAACATATTGAATATTGAAAGGCCCAGACAGAGAGGATGTGGTGAGAATGTTTCTATGGTGGGGAGTCTAGGACCAGTGGGCACAGCCTCAGAATAGAGGGATGTCCATTTAGATGAAATGGAGATGAAGAGGACACATTTGTGCATTTGAATGAATACATCATGGTTGTCACAGACTTTATTAAAACAGTTGTAGACGGGTGTGTTCCAATAAAATCATTCAGTCTTCCCCAATCAGAAGCCCTGGATGAACTCTGAGATCTGCAATCTGCTGAGAATGAAATCAGAGGCATGCATGGCTGGTGACTAAGAAAGTTACAAGTCCAGGTAAGAGCTCTGATAAGCCATCTTATGATGAAGTGGGAATTCCACACTAAACTTAAATCAACAAAGAATGCTCAACAGTTGTGGCAGGGCTTGAATACTATCATCTCTTATAAAGGTAAATGAAGTGACATAGGTGACAGCATGGCTTCAATTTCAGATGATCTCAATGCTTTCTATGCTTCCTTTAACCATCAAAACATGGGGAACCATCACAAACTCCTACAGCCCCCAGTGATCCTGTGATTTTAGTCTCTGAGGTGAACAAGCAAACAGCCTTTCGAAGAGTGAACCCATGAAAAGCACCCTGCCCAGACAGGGTACCTGACCAAGTGCTAAAGACCTGTGCTGATCATCAGCTGGCTAGAGTGTTCACTGAGATCTTTAACCTCTCACTTCTGAGGTACACACCTGTACAAGCAGGCTTCAATTATACAGGTGCCTAAGAAGAGCATGGTTACCTGCCATAATGGCTATCACCCAGACCACTTACATCCACAGAGATGAAGTGTTTTGAGAGGTTGGTGATGAAGCATATCAATTCTTTCCTGAGACGTGATTTAGATCAACTTCAACTTGCCTACTGGAGCAACAGCTGATACCATCTCATTGAGTGTTCACTCAACTCTAGAACATCTGGACAGCAAAGATGCATACATCAGGATGCTCTTTGTCGATTACAGCTTGGCATTCAGTGCCATCGTCCTCTCAAAACTAATCAATAAGCTCCAAGACAATACCTACTGGTGCAATTGGACCGACAATTTCCTCACTTGCAAACCCCAGTTAATTCAGATTGGCAACAACATCTTCTCCATGATCTCCATCAGCAGAGGTGCACCACAAAGCTGTGTGCTGAGTCCCCTGCTCTACTCACTTTACACTTAGGACCATGTGGCTGAGCACAGCTCCAATGCCATATTCTAGTTTGCTGATGACAGCACTTCCCTAGGTTGAATCAAAGGAGGTGATGAATCAGCATATAGGAAGGAAATTTAAAATGTGGCTGAGTAGTGCCATAACATAACAACAACTGCCTGTTCTCACCTAAGCCTGCTGAGCCAAACCCTGACCACTCTAACACTGGCCCACTCACGCAAAGGAAAAGGATCATTGATTGAGCAGCTAAAGACCATTTGGCTAAGAACTTCTCTACTGATATCCTAAGACTGATATGATTGCCTTCTGATGACAACATCCATTTTCCTTAGTGTGAACTAATGCAAGGATGTTTTTCCTTTGACGTCCATCAACTTCATATGAGGGTGCCCTGATGTCACATTCAGTTAAATGGAATCCTGATGTCAAGAACAATCACTTACACCTCACCTCCAGAAGTGAGCTCTTTATTCCACATATGGGCCAACTTGTGATGAGGTCTGGAGCTGAGTGGTCCTGGCAAAACACTGTACATTAGTGACTAGGTTATTAGAACATAGAACACAGAACATAGAACATAGAATAGTACAGCACAGTACAGGCCCTTCGGCCCACGACGTTGCGCTGACCCTTAAACCCTGCCTCCCATATAACTCCGCACCTTAAATTCCTCCATATACCTGTCTAGTAGTCTCTTAAATTTCACTAGTGTATCTGCCTCCACCACTGACTCAGGCAGTGCATTCCACGCACCAACCACTCTCTGAGTAAAAAACCTTCCTCTAATAACCCCCTTGAACTTCCCACCCCTTACCTTAAAGCCACGTTCTCTTGTATTGAGCAGTGGTGCCCCGGGGAAGAGGCGCTGGCTATCCACTCTATCTATTCCTCTTATTATCTTCTACACCTCTATCATGTCTCCTCTCATCCTCCTCCTCTCCAAAGTGTAAAGCCCTAGCTCCCTTAATCTCTGATCATAATGCATACTCTCTAAACCAGGCAGCATCCTGGTAAATCTCCTTCGTACCCTTTCCAATGCTTCCACATTCTTCCTATAGTGAGGCGACCAGAACTGGACACAGTACTCCAAGTGTGGCCTAACCAGAGTTTTACAGAGCTGCATCATTACCTTGCGACTGTTAAACTCTATCCCTCGACTTATGAAAGCTAACACCCCGTAAGCTTTCTTAACTACCCTATCTACCTGTGAGGCAACTTTCAGGGATCTGTGGACATGTACACCCCAGATCCCTCTGCTCCTCCACACTACAAAGTATCCTGCCATTTACTTTGTACTCTGCCTTGGAGTTTGTCCTTCCAAAGTGTATCACCTCACACTTCTCCGGGTTGAACTCCATCTGCCACCTCTCAGCCCACTTCTGCTTCCTATCAATGTCTCTCTGCAATCTTCAACAATCCTCTACACTATCCACAACACCACCAATCTTTGTGTTGTCTGCAGACTTGCCAACCCACCCTTCTACCCCCACATCCAGGTCATTAATAAAAATCACGAAAAGTAGAGGTCCCAGAACCAATCTTTGTGGGACACTACTAGTCACAACTCTCCAATCCGAATGTACTCCCTCCACCACTACCCTCTGCTTTCTGCAGGCAGGCCAATTCTGAATCCACCTGGCCAAACATCCCTGGATCCCATACCTTCTGACTAAACCTACCGTGTGGAGCCTTGGCAAATGCCTTACTAAAATCCATGTAGATCACATCCACTGCACTACCCTCATCTGTATGCCTGGTCACCTCCTCAAAGAACTCTATCAGGCTTGTTAGACACGATCTGCCCTTCACAAAGCCATGCTGACTATCCCTGATCAGACCATGATTCTCAAAATGCCCATAGATCCTACCTCTAAGAATCTTTTCCAACAGCTTTCCCACCACAGACGTAAGGCTCACTGGTCTATAATTACCCGGACTATCCCTACTACCTCTTTTGAACAAGGGGACAATATTTGCCTCCCTCCAATCCTCCGGTACTATTCCTGTGGACAACAAAGACATAAAGATCCTAGCCAGAGGCTCAGCAATCTCTTCCCTCACCCCGTGGAGCAGCCTGGGGAATATTCCGTCAGGCCCTGGGGACTTATCCGTCCTAATGTGTTTTAACAACCTCAACACTTCCTCTTCCTTAATATCAACATGACCCAGAACATCAACCTCACTCATATTGTCCTCACCGTCATCAAGTTCCCATTATTGAGTAAGTATTGATTGATACTGTTGTCACTTCACTAATGACTGAAACTAAATTGATTCTGCAGTTATTTGTGAGATTTGATTTGTCCTGCTTATTGTGAACTGCATCTACCAAGGCCAGTTTTCCATGGCTATTAATATATGAAATATTTCATAGTTTTCTGTGCACATTACAATAATGGCCTTCTGTAGCTCACAAGACAATACAGAACTTCATTCACTTCGACAGTACCTCAGTTCCTGGAGCAGTATGTAAACTGGGAATGTGAGTACATCACCACTGCAACTCACATTCTTTGAAAACAAAAACTTACACAGGAAAGGAGTATATGTTGTCAAAATGTTCAGACTATGGGATTATCAAAGGATTGATAAACTGATCAATTCCAGGTGTGATGGCAGGATGTAAAGCTCATTCAATCTTAACTTGCCATTGCTGCCTTTCATCTTTCATGGACCTTAGGATTTTGCACACAGCAAGCACCACATCACAGTAAGACCATGACAAGGAAATAGGTGGTGACCACAAGACCACAATAAGGATGCTCCAAATGAGATTTTGCTGACTGCACCTCTCTGGGTGAACTCTACTTTTACAGCAAACAAAATGTCAATCTTCATATGAATCAAGTGTGCACTGTGTAATTGAACCAACAAGCAACTGAGCCGTTCCTGCCAAGATGGAATAGAGAGGACCAACACTGAAGAAACCAAAGAACCAGAAGCTGTCTCATAAGACAAATATCAGGTAGTGCAGCAACAGAAAATGAGGATGAGAGGTCACTCATTCCACAGCCTCAGTAACAGAAGCCCATGTCAAGGTTCCCCAGAGAGAACCCCTTTCTGGATGTGTTACAAGGCAATTTTAATCCTGGAACTACTCTCAAAGGACCCCTAGTACCCGCAGCTTCTTGCATTTTCATTCTCAAATCACTCACATACTTACAAGATCGTTATAAAATGAATAACCTTCAGGCATGGTGATACAATCAATTTAACCATCTTTACATTGCTGCCACAAACCAACTAATATCGATATTCAGAAATAAAAGCAGGAAATACTGCAAACGCTCAGCAGGTCTGATAGCGTCTGTGCAGAAAGAAATAATATTTCATGTTAAGGTCTCTCTCTATATTTCTCTCCCCCCTTCCTTTTGGCCCCCTATAATTTTTTGTGTCATAGTCTGTATGGGATATTTTTTTATATTTGCTAGCCATTTCCTTTTTACATATCTATTAAAGATTTTAAACTCTTATTTCTCACTAGATATCTCTTTTAGCATTCAGCACAGCAGCACCAAGAAATTGGTAAAGTGGAGAAAAGAGAATAAGCTTTCCCAATCCTTCAGGCTTTTTACTGTTTTAGCAACATTATAAGCCTTTTCCTTTAATTTAATATGATCTTTTGTTAGCAGAGCTTAACTGATTTTCTCTCTGTGTTTTGGGCCTTAAAGGGATAGATATTTGTTGTAAACTATGTTGATTCTCCAAATGTTAGACATTTCTTTATTAGCCATCATTTATTTTAATTTAGTTTTCCATTCTGCCAAAGTCAAATCACACAATTGTAGGTTCTTTGTTTAGTTCTGCTTAGATTGACAAAATCACTTTCAGTCATATACAAGTTCCATGTTAATATGAACAATCTCCCCTGAAGGCTTTTAAATACAGTACCACATTACCTCTTTCGCAGTGTACATCTAAAATATCCTGAGTCACTGTTCATTCCTCAACATAACTGTTAATTTGGTTTGGAACAGCACTTTATCTTCCAATTTGGCACATTACAGCTTCAGGTCTCCTCATTAAATTTAACAATTCCAGACAATCAGCCATTCCAGTCTCACATCACACAACTTTTAACTTTCTTCTCTTCTGCTTTTTCATACTACATTTATCTCCTTCCATTTACATTTTCTCTAGACAGGGTACACAAGAGACTGCAGATGCTGATATTTGAGCAACAAATAAACTGCTGGAGCAATTTTATAGATTGTGAATGGAGGGGAAGAGAACTAATTCAGGGTTTTCACTCAAAACCTTCTTACCCACCTCACAGATGCTTCATCCTGCTGATTTCCTCCAGCAGATTGTTTTTTTTTCAGATTTAGCTTTTGTTATTTACTAGCTTTTACCAGCCTCTTTCAGTCAGCAGCACCAACACTTGTTATTCACTCAGTTCACTTCACCCTCCTGAACCCATAACTTTCCATAGCTCTGACTTTTACCATCATGAAGTTCGAGAGGCTGGTCATGGCATGGCAGACATCTTTAACCCACTGCAATTCGCCTTCCTCCGAAACATGTATGGTGGATGCCATCTCCCCAGCACTAAACTCATCTCTGGAGCATCTGGACAGTAAAGATACCCACCCTAGACTATTGTTTATTGACAACAGCTCCATTTTAAATACTATAATTCTAATTAAACTCATTATCAAACTCCAGACCCTGGAATTCAACACTTCCCTCTGCAGTTAAGTTCCTGACCTCTCGACCAACAGATCACAATTAGTAAGGATAGGTAGCAACACCCCTGTCACAATTATTCTAAACACAGGTGCTCCACAAGGGTGCGCCCTTAGCCTCGTTACTTTACTCCAACTCGTCACTCCATGACCAGATTCTGCTCTAACTCCATATGCAAGTCTGATGATGCCTCCATAATGGGCCATATCTCAAATAATGATGAATCAGAGTACAGGAAGGAGATAGAGAGCTTAGCCACATGGTGACATGACAACAATCTTTCCCTCAATGTCAGCAAAACAAAAGAGGGATGATTGACTTGTAGGGGAGGCAATACACATTCCCCTCTTTACAACAGCAATATGGAGATTAAGAGAGTTGCAAGCTTCAAGTTCCTAGGAGTGACCATCAATGACAGACCATCCTATTCAGGCCATATTGATGTCACATTCAAGAAAGCTCAACAATGTATCTATTTCCTCAGAAGGCTAAAAAAATTTGGCAATAACTTTATCCAGCCTTACTGATTTTGAATGATGCACCACAGAAAGCATCCTGTCTGGATGCAGAACAGTTTGGTATGCCAACTGCTCTGAACTTCAATACAAAAAAACACAGACAAGTCAGTGTATAGGACCATAAGATATAGGAGGTGAATTAGGCCCTTGACTCTGCTTCACCATTTCATCATGAGTGATCCAGTTTTCCTCTCAGTCCCAATCACCTGCTTTCTTCCCATATCACTTCATGCCCAAACCAATCAAGAATCTAACAACCTCTGCCTTAAATATACGTAAAGACTTGGCCTCCACAACTGCCTGTGGCAAAGAATTCCACAGATTCACCACCCTCTGGCTCAAGAAATTCCTCCTCATCTCCCTTTCAAAAGGACACCCCTCTATTCTGAGGCTGTGACCTCTGTCATAGACTCTCTCATCATAGGAAACATCCTCTCCACGTCCAGTCTATTAAGGCCTTTCACCATTTGAGAGGTTTCAATGAGGTCTCCCTTCATTTTTCTGAATTCTAGTGATTAAAGACCTAGCATCAAATGCTCTTCATATGACAAGCCATTCAATCCTGGAATCATTTTTGTGAACCTCCTTTGAACCCTCTCCAGTTTCAGCACTTTCTTTCCAAGATAAGGGCCCAAAACTGCTCAAAATACTCCAAGAGAGGCCTCACCAGTGCTTTATAAAGTTTCAAAATTACTTCCTTGCACTTAGATTCCAGTCCTCTTGAAATGAATGCTAACATTTCATTTGCCTTCTCACCACAGGCTCAACCTGCATATTTACCTTTAGGGAATACTGCACAAGGACCCCCAAGCCCTTTTGCACCTCAGTATTTTGTATTTTCTCTCCATCTAAAAAATAGATAACCCTATCAATTCTTCTACCTAAGTGCATGACCATACATTTCCTGACATTGTATGCCATCTGCCATTTCTTTGCTTATTCTCCCAATCTGTCCAAGTCCTTCTGTAGCCTCTGTACTTCCTCAAAACTAACTGCACCTCCACCTATGTACAAATCATCTGCAAACTTTGCACCAAAGCTATCAATTCTGTCCTCCAAATCAATGACGTATAATGTAAAAAGAATTGGTCCCAACACAGACCCCTGTGGAACGCCACTAGTCACCGGCAGCCAGCCAGAAAAGGCTCCCTTTATTTCCAGTCTTTGCCTCCTGCCAATCAGCCACTGCTTTATCCATGCTAGAATCTTCACTGTAATACCATGGGCTCACAGCTTGTTAAAGCTTCATGTGTGGCACCTTGTCAAAAGCCTTCTGAAAATCCAAGTATACAACATCAATCGATTCTCCTTTGTCTATGCTTGTTATTTCTTTAAAGAATTCCAACAGATTTGTCAGACAAGATTTTCCCTTGAGAAAATCATGCTGACTATAGCCTATTTTATCATGTGCATCCAAGTACCCTGAGACCTCATCCTTAATAATCAACTCCAACATCTTCCCAGCTACTAAGGTCAGATTAACTGGCCTATAGTTCCCTTTTTCCTTCCCCTCTCCCTTCTTGAACAGTGGAGTGACAATTGTAATTTTCCAGTCTTGCAGAACAATTCCAGAATCTAGTGATTCTTGGATGATCATTACTACTGCATCTACGATCCCTTCACATACAAGAGAAAATCTGCATATGCTGGAAATCCAAGCAACACACATAAAATGCTGAAGGAATTCAGCAGGCCAGGCAGCATCTATGGAAGCAAGTACAGTCGGCGTTTCTTTGGCAGCACTGGAGAAAAAAAGATGAGGAGTAGATTTAAAAGATGGGAGAGGGGAGAGAGAAACAGGTAATAGGTGAAACCGGGAGGGGGAGGGATGAAGTAAAGAGTTGGGAAGTTGATTGTTGAAAAGAGATACAGGGCTGGAGAAGGGGAATTCTGATAATGGAGAACAGAAGGCCATGGAAGAAAGAAAAGGGGGGAGGAGCACCAGAGGGAGGCGATGGGCAGGCAAGGAGATAAGGTGAGAGAGGGAAAAGGGGATAGAGAATGGAGAAGAAGAGGGTGGGGGGACATTACCAGTAGTCTGAGAAATCAACGTTGTTCCTCCATCCTGAGTGTGGCCTTATCGTGACAGTAGAGGCGGCCATGGATAGACATATCGGAATGGGAATGAGAACTGGAATTAAAATGGGTGGCCACTGGGAGACCCCACTTCTTTTGGCAGATGGAGCATAGGTGCTTGGTGAAGTGGTCTTCCAATCTAAGTCAGGTCTCAACGATGTGCAGGAGGCCACACCAGGAACACCAGTTATAGCAGGGGGCCCAACCTTTTTTGCACCGCGGACCGGTTTAATTTTGACAATACTCTTGCAGACCAGCCAACCGGTTGGGTGGGGGGGGGGGGGGGGGTTGTCCAAGTAGGGTTAAACTCACTACAACATGTCTTTTACAGTTGGGGTTGTCAACTTTCTCACTCTCAAATAAGGGACAAAAGTGGCAGTCAAATCCCGGGACACTTTACCCCAGGAAAGACTACCATAACCATGAAGCCTTGCGCGGGCACCTGTGTGCGCATGCGTGACGTGCGCATGTGATGTGCGCACCACGTACATGCTGATTTTTTCCCCCACAAATCGGTTTTGCCTTCATCTTCCCGACTACACTGTATATACATTATTTCTACTTTATATAGGCTGTATATTTATCATATCATTCCTGCTTTTACTACATGTTAGTGTTATTTATTTTCGGTTTTATGTGTTATTTGGTATGATTTGTTAGGTTATTTTTTGGGTCTGGGAACGCTCAAAAATTTTTCCCACATAAATTAATGGTAATTGCTTCTTTGCTTCACGCCATTTTGGCATGAAAGGTTTCATAGGAACACTCTACCTTAGCGGGGGAAATACAGGACAAACCAATTTAGCCCAGTATACGGGATGTCCCAGCAAATACGGGACTGTTGGCAACCCTATGTTCAAGTTCAACAGTGTGTAACAGGGAATGAGGAAAGGTGCAGCTGACTCATATCATTTCCTCATGGCCCGGTAACACATGCTTTGCGGCCCGGTGGTTGGGGACCGCTGAGTTATAGTATATGACCCCAACTGACTCACAGGTGAAGTGTCGCCTCACCTGGAAAGACTATCTAGGGCCCTGAATGGTAGTGATCTTAATGGACCCATTGATAAGCACATTGGAACAGAGAGGAGTAGTAGTAGAAATTACTACAGCAGAGGGAAGATGTAGGAGCACGGCACCACTGTTCACTGATGATAGAGCCCTCCTCAGTGGCTCTTACAAAGGGATGAATATGATCACTTCAGCTACCTCTTCCAGAACCCTGGGGTGTACACTATCTGGTCCAGGTGACTTACAGAGTCTATAAAAAGTGTTCCCTCCCCCCAGGAAGTTTTCATACTTTACTGTTTTACAACATTGAATCACAATGGATTTAATTTGGCTTTTTTTTGACACCAGTCAACAGAAAAAGACCCTTTCATGGCAAAGTGAAAACAGATCTCTACAAAGTGATCTAAATTGATGACAAATATAAAACACAAAATAATTGTTATTCACCCCCTTCATATCAGTATATAGTAGATGTAACTTTGGCAGCAGTTACAGCCTTGAGTCTGTGTGGATAGGTCTCTATCAGCTTTATACATCAGGGCACTTCAATTTTTCCCCATTTGTCTTTTCAAAACTGCTCAAGCTCTGTCAGAGTACATGGGGATCATGAGTGAATAGCACTTTTCCAGCCCAGCCACAAATTCACAATTGGATTGAGATCTGGACTCTGACTTGGCCACTCTAGGACATTAACTTTGTTGGTTTTAAGCCATTCCTGTGTAGCTTTTGTTTTATGCTTAGGGTCTTTGTCTTGCTGGAAAACAAATCTTCTCCCAAGTTGCAGTTCTCCTGCAGGGTTTTCCTTATTTTGCTGCTTTTATTTTACCCTCTACCTTCACAAGTCCTCCAAGGCCTGCTGCAGTGAAGCACCCCACAGCACAATGCAGCCTCCATCATGCTTCACGGTAGGGACAGTGTTTTTGATTTATATGTGATGTTTCGCTTATGCCAAACAGCATTTAGTCTGATGGACAAAAAGCTCAATTTTGGTTTCATCAGACCATAGAACCTTCTTTCAGCTGACGTCCGAGTCTCCCACATGCCTTCTGGCAAACTCGAGCCAAGACTTCTTGTGAGTTTTTTTCCCTTTGCCTCTCTCTCACCAAGCAACAGTTGTTATATGTGCAGTCTCTCCCATTTCAACCACTGAAGTTTGTAACTCCTCCAGAGTTGTTATAGGTCTCTTGGTGGCCTCCCTCACAAGTCTCTTTCTTGCACGGTCACTGAGTTTTTGAGCAGGGCCTGCTCAAGGCAGATTTACAGCTATGCCACATCCTTTCCATTTTTTGATGATTGACTTAACTGTACTCCAAGGGACTTGGAAATTTTCTTGCATCCATCTCCTGACTTGTACCTTTCAATAACCTTTACGCAAAGTTGCTTGGTGTTTTCCTTTGTCTTCAAGGTGTGATTTTTGCCAGGATACTGAGTCACCAGCAGTTGGACCTTCCAAATACAGATGTATTTTTACTACAATCAATAGAAGCCCCTTGACTGCACACAGGTCTCTAAAAACAGATGTCCACCTAACTAATTATGTGACTTCTAAAACAATTGACCACACCAGTGATGATTTAGTGTGTCATATTAAAAAGGCAAATACTTATGCAATCATTTTTTGTGTTTTATATTTGTCATCAGTTTAGCTCACTTTGTAGAGATCTGTTTTCAATTTGACACGAAAAAGGATTTTTTTTATAGATCAGTGTCAAAAAAGCCAAATTAAATCTGTTGTGATTCAATGTTGTAAAACAATAAAACATGAAAACTTCCAAGGGAGGTGAATACTTTTTATAGGCACAGCATACATTCTATGATCATAAACAGAACCATTTGAACCATGTGAATAGCATGTATGTGAGATGAAGCAGGAAACTGGGAATGACACAAGCATGTATCAGGAATGAGGAGAGGCAATAATGGGCAGATGATCAGAAGGAAAAGGGACTTGGCAGCAAAGGACAGGAGAGAATGTGAAATTCAGGGGATGATGCAAAAGGCATACAATGTTAATAAAAGAGAGAGTGGTTAAAAATAGAATGATACTGGGAAGGGAAAACCAGCTGTGCGAAAGAGTTAGTTTTACATATCTACCACTAGGAAATGTGATCAATGGCTCTCATTAGTTGCTTTTTTCATCTTGAGCCTGGTGGTACACGATTTTAGGCTTTTGTATCTTCTTCCCAATGGGAGAGGGGAGAAGAGGGAATGTCTGTGGTGAGTGGGGTCTTTGATCATGATGCTCCTTTACTGAGGCAGTGAGAAGTACAGAGTCCATGGAAGGGAGGCTGGTTTCCATGATATAGTGACTTGTGTACACAATTACCTGTGGTTTCTAGTGGCTATGTGCAGAGCAGTTGCCATACCCACGCACACACACCATTTCGTGAAACCATTTCCTAGTTGAAGATATACAGAGGCAGGAAAAAAAGATGAAAAGTAAAAGAAAATAAACAGAAGTCAGCAAATGAAGCAAAAAGATTCACAGAACCAGAAACATGACATGGAAAGATACATTAAATCAAATGCAATATAGACTGGCAATATCAGATCACATTTTTCATTATATGTGTGGAATACCATGGGAGAAATTAAGAAACAGGAGTTAAAAATCGGAGAGAATTTCCTACTTTTAGAAATAAGAATGCTTCACCCCTCATCTTTAATAACATTTAATAAATCCAGAATAAAATGCTGACTTGTTTATTGGTTTATTTAGCTGCTGTGAAAGATTCTTTTTTGAAAATTAGCTTTTGAAGATGAGATATTTTTCAGACACTGGGGCAGAAAGCAAGGCATCCTGCAGTGATTGTAAAATTAAGACAATCCTCACATTTTCCAGGGCATCTTTGTAGCCCTGTTAGATTTCTGAGGAAACACTGTGTTTGGTAAGTCAAGATTATTTGATCAAATTGCAAATGCTCACTATTTTTTGCTAATGTTAAATTGATGTGCTATAAGGGAGCTCAATGCAAGGAGACTACCACTGGCAGCATTGAATGTTCTGACTTAAAACTCCTCCATGTAGCTTTGGAAGTCAATTTGGTCTCATGACATGGTGACACAGATGGCCTTCAAATATTTAGCCTCATTATCTTCTCTTTTAAATAATCCTATTAATCTCATCTTCAAAAACAGACAGAGAAAACATCAGAGAAGAAAGGGGGCTTTATATTTTGCAGTTAATGACAAAAGAGTGCAATTTGCATCCGATCTGAGGATGAAAAGCTGAAGCAGAATCGACAGCGGGAGGAGAAGATGGCGGTGCGCCACGTGTGCGCAGCCCTCCGGTGAAAATAATATCGTGTCTGTTAAATAGGGGCCGTGGAAAATTCTGATTTGATGGAGAATGGACGTGAAAGCACAGAGGAACATCTGGAGAAATTTCTGAAACGCCCGTTCGCTGCTGTCGTTACTGTGTGGTCGGGAATCTTTCGGAGGGTAGGCCTCAAAATCCCCGGCCTTGCCTGCTTTTGGCAACCGAGAAGGAGGTTGAATTGTTCGGACAGAGATGGCGCTCAGTGCTCGGTGTCAGAGAGCTGATCAGAGCTCGAAGTTTTCGGATGACTCAGAGTTGGATTGTGGTCAGCATGGCAGGGAGAATTTTTCTTCCTTCTCCCGTCTGCGTGAGATGTGGGACATTTGAGAAACCTTGAACTTTACTGTGCTTACGGACTTCTTCATCAAGTTATGGTATTGTTACACTGTTTGTAACTATATGTTATAATTATGTGGTTTTGTCAGTTTTTTCAGTCTTGGTCTGTCCTGTGTTTTGTGATATCACACCGGAGGAAATAATGTATCATTTCTTAAGGCATGCATTACTAAATGACAATAAAAGAGGACTGCGTGTCCTCATAATCATAAAATACAAAACAAGAATTGTTAGAAGCGCTCATCAGGTTAGGCAACAACAGTGGAAAGAGAAAAGGGGATAAGATTTCATTCTGAAGATCTTTGGTCAGATTTCCATCTGACTAAGACAAATCTCGACAGCTGAATGAAAAAGCGTCACTCAGGAAGAACTGCACAGGTGAATCAGTGAAGTCTTTATTGGATTCAAATACATTATAAAGGATGAGCACTGAATGCAATACTGTAGTTTGGAAGCACAAGTTTATTGCTACGTCATCTGGAAGGCTTATTTAGATTCCTAGATGGTGGAAAGGAACAACGTAAAAGGTAAGGAGTTGCATTACCTCTGATTGCTCAGGGAAGTGCCTTGAGAAAGGGTAGTTGTGAGAGATGAAAGAATAGAACAGGGAGTCGCAGATCAAACAATTCCTTTGGAATTGCTGAAGGGGAAGGGAGGAGAAGATGTGCTAGATAGTGGAATCCTATAGAAGGTGATGGAAATTTCAAAAGATGATACATTGAAAATGCTGAGGCTGGTGAGATGGAAGGCAAGAAAGAGAGGAAACCTATCCTTGCTCTGGCTGTGAGGAGAGAGACTGGGAGCATAACTACAGGAAATAGATGAGGTATATTTGAGGGTACTGTCAACTGGACTTCATCAGTCAGGGCATTAGGTAAATCGGTAAATTCATTTAAACTCAGGAAGTCATATTGCAACTCCATAAAACTTTGGTTAGGCCACATTTTGAGTAGTGTGAGCAGTTTTGACTGCTGGATTACAGGAACAGTGTAAAGGCTTTGGAGAGGGTGCAGAGGTTCTCTAGGATATTGTCTGGATTAGAAAGGATTAGCAATAAAGAGTGGTTGGGGTGTTGATTGCTGAATGGCAACCTGATAGAAGTATACATAGATAATGAGAAACATGCATAGATTTTTGCCCCAGGGTAGAAATGTCAAATGCCAGAGGACATAGCTTTAAAGGTGGTGGGAGGGGTGGGAGGGTTAGTTTAAAGGAGATTTACTCAGCCAACTATAAACACAAAGAAGTCTGTAGATGCTGAAAATGCAAAACAACACACACAAAATGCTGGGGGAACTCAGCAAGTCAGGCAGCATCTATGGCAATGAACAAATAATCGACATTTTGAACCAAGACCCTTCTTCATATGGCAAGTGTCTGGAATGAACTGCCAGGAAAGTGGTGGAAACCAATTGGATAGCAATATTTAAGAGACTTTTAGACAAGCACATGAACAGGCAGGGGCGAGAGAGAGAAAGATCACATGCAAACAGAAGTGCAATTTATATTGGCATCATGGTGGACTAAAGGGCCTGTTCCTGGACCTCCCTTCCTCCACCTTCTTACTTGGACTTCTCATCTTTTCTCTCCTGTCCTGATGCAGGGTCTTGGCCCATAACATCACCTGTTTACTCTTTTTCATAGATGCTGCCTGGTCTGCTGAGTTCCTCCAGCATTTTGTGTGCGTTGCAATGAAAAGCAAATGCCAGCTTTGCTGCAATTGGTGGAACAGCATACAGTTTGCTTAGAAGTTTTACTGCTGCAACCTAACCAGCCGAAATTAGCTTTGCAGATATCACAAAAGTAATGCAGGAACACTTAGAACCGAGACCACTGTTAATTGCAAAATGCTTAGGTTTCTATAAGCGGAATCAAGAGGAAAGATAGTCTATTCTAGCGTATGTGGCTGAATTGAAGAGGTTGTCTGAGCGCTATCAGCTCGGTAATGGGCTTAATGGTGCTCTCGTCTGAGTGCTACTGGAACTATGTAACCCAGTACTACCTGTCGCATGGTCGAGTGGTCGGCGACTAAACTGGCTCCCCCACCAGACTTGCTTGGTGAGGAGGGTGGCTAGACATCCTGCAGGACGAAAGTCAAGACGTGTCAAAGTGCAGATGAACCCTCTCATAAGGTCAACGGCCGTCTAGCAAACACGTGCCGTGAAGTGCGGAAAGGGCATCCCTTGCATCGAAGCTTGGTCTGGCCATTCACTGCAACAGAACTTACCCCAGCAGTCTTGGACCCTACCATGCCGCTGGATCCGGGAGGGGATGTCAAGAGGGTGGGTCTGGACCTGTGCAACCCCCTACTCACCTAAAATCAACTCATGCACATGCTGTTTCTTTCTGAGGAGTGGGGTACCACCCCTCTAACTGACTGAAAGGAACCATCATCGTCCTATGGGATGGATAGCCAGAGAGTAATTTTTTTTTAAATTTCAAAATATACTTTATTCAGATAGCCAGAGAGTAATGGTGCACTGAGAAATTGTTTAGTTTGTGGAATGTTACAAGAAAGCATTCAAAAACTGCTCTTAACTGAAGTACAACTCACACTTAGAAAAACAGTTGAAATTGCAGTATCAATTGAAACAGCAGATGCAATTGAGTTCCAGTCAGGATTGAAAGTGAGTGAGAACAAAATTTTAATGTCTAAATAGAACCCAGCCTGGATGAACAAATTGTGTTACTGTTGTGGCAGGGGCTCACATACACCAGACCAATGCAGGTTTAAAGGCGAAACTTGCAGAAAGTGTAATAAAGTTGGACACATACAAAGAGCATGTCGGGCAGGCAAAGTAAGTGGACTGTACAGGGAATAGAAAAAGATAAAAAGTCAAGATACAGCTTCAAAAAGAGAACAAAGCTGCATGTTGTTGAAATATCTCATGAGAGTGACATAGGACTGGGTAGCCTTGAGATTTTCATGGAGAAAACTAACAATAGATAAGTAATACGGCCTACACCAGATTGAATGGCAAATTAATTAAAATGGAATTGGACACTGGCTCGGCTGTTTCAGTCATTCCACAAAATCAGTTTGAATGGCATTTCGAAGAAAGTGATCTGAAGCCTGATATCTATCTAAGAACTGATACTGGAGGAAAAATAACTCCTGCAGGAATGACATTTATAATAGTGAAATACAACAACCAAAAAGCCACATTGGGCTTGTACATGGTGAAAAGAAGGACCAACATTGGGGGGTCTGAGTGGCTGAGACAAGTAGAACTTGATTGGAGATCCATCCACCACTGCATACCACATCTCCCTGCAAAAGAATCAACTGAAAGCAAATTAAACAAGGTACTGGATGATGCCACAGCAGGGTTCAAGGGTGATATTGGAGAACTCAAACATATCAGGGTAAAATTGTGTTAAATGAAAATGCCACTCCAAGTTTTATAAGCCTACCTGGTTCATTATACCATCTGTGATAAAGCAGCCAGTGAGTTAAATTGCATGAAAGCAAAATAAGTTCTTTCCAAAGTTGATCAGAGCCCATAGGCAATGTCAGTGGTACCAGTAGCCAAGAAGAATGGGTTTGCCACGATCTGTGCTGATTTTAAGGTCATCATCAACCCAATACTAAGAGTATGCCCTGCACAGGATAGAGGATATCTTTGCAAATATTTCTGGAGGAAAACACTTCAGCAAAGTGGATTTAGTTGAGGCCTACTTACAGATGAAGGTGGAAGAAGAATCCGAAGTGTTTCTCACCATAAACACTCATAAAGGGCTTTATCGCTATAATACTTATTTTTGGAGAAGCATCTGCAGAAAACTCTGGACCAGGCTGCCCAGGCAATGAGGATAACATCATTATTACCAGTAAGGATGACAAGGAACATCTCCAAAATCTCAATACAGTATTAAAAAGATTAGAAGATTATGGGCTCAGAGAACAATGTAACAAGTGTGAACTGTTTAAACCAAGCATCACTTACTGTGGTCACACCACTGATGCACAAGATTTATGCAAGTGTGCTGAGAAAATTCAGGCAGCGGATGATGCCCTAAGACCAAATGACGTGTCAAGTTACGGTCCATTTGTCAATTACTATAACCTGTTCCTACCAAACCTGGCTACTGTGCTTCACTCCTTGAACTCATTACTACAGATTGGGAAGAATAGCTATGGACAAAATAGTATGAGGTAGCTTTGATAAAGGTAAAGGAAATAATGACATCAGACACTGTACTCACACATTATGATCCACATCGTCCAGTGAAGCTCGTATGTGATGTCTCACTTTATGGTATAGGTGCAGTCATGTCACATGTTATGGGTGATGGAAGTGAATGCACCATAGCCTTTGCATCACATTCTCTTACTGCTGCAGAGAAAAATTATATGCAGATTGATAGAGGCCTTGAGTCTGGTTTGGGGAGAAAAACATTTCAACCAGTACTTGTATGAGAGAGTGTTTACCCTTATTACTGATCATCAATCACTAATATCACTAATTTTCAATTCACAGAAGGCTGTTCCACTAACAGCAGTATCACAAATACGTACAGAACTGGGCTCTGGTTCTCTCTTGGAGAACACAATTACAATGTCAAATTCAAGAGGATAACTAATCATGGAAATGCTGATAGATTGTCCCATTTACCTTTGTAAAAAAATAATACCTGAAGAATTTACAAAAGAGGACACCCTCTTGTAGAATTCTCCCTGAAGCAGAGCCAGAAAAAGACCCCACACTACCTCAGGTTTACATGGCCACCCAGAATGGCTAGACTGTGCAGCAGAAATCTCACTTCCCCCATATTTACCCCTTGACACAGGTTGCCTTAAGTGGGGATTGAGAATTGTTGTACCATCCAAGCCGAGAGCTAAAGTGTTGGAGAAGCTACATGCTGGTCATCTAGGCATGGTGAAAATGAAAGCATTGGCCCAAAGGTTTGTCTTGTGATCTGGGATAGATCAGCAGATCAAGCAGCTTGAGCAGCTTGCTATGCACTGTTCGGGATGCCAACCCCTCCAGAAGAAAGGTGACGAGAGGTGTCAGAACGACTTCCTAAGGCCCCGGAATCAACTCCTACAACCACCATGGCCTTTCGCCTCTTTCACCAATCAACTTCCTAGCTCTTTGCTTCATCCCTCCCCCTCCAAGTTTCACCTATCGCCTGGCATTTCTCTCTCCCTTCCCCCCACCTTTCAAATCCACTCCTCAGCTTTTTTTCCTCCAGTCCTGCTGAAGGGTTTTGGCCCAAAACACCAACAGTACTTTTTTGTAAATATATTGTTTAAGTAATCTCATTCATTTAAATAATTCATTACTGGTTATATGTAAAAGTACATGAATGGCATACGTCATCACACCACCACGTCGTACACACACGCCTTGTATAAAGTCAAACTGAAACAAAGACACGCATTCCCAGCTTCATGTTTCTTTTCAATTAGTTTCGTGCTTTGGAATTACAAAACATAATACTTCTCTGTATACTTAGCAACATGATTTCTGGCCATTGTGCAAAGTCTATGTAGGCAGAATACTCCAGTAGCCAGAAGGATGCAGATAGTGTGTGCACATCCTTTTAATGCCTGGCTAATGAGGTCGCAGCTGTGTGGTCACATTCTGGCATTTGCAAGAAATTGAAGAAGTGCTTTACAGTAATGTTCACTGTTTCTGATATATAGGTTTTTATTTTAAATACTGCATTAGCAAACTTTTTAAAATATCATTATCGAGCGAAGTAATGCTGCATTAATGGCCGTTCCTTGATGCAAACAAAGCAGAGAGACTACGTCCTAAGACCACATTTTGGTCAGTGAATTTTCTGGCAAGGGGAAGTGTGGCCATCTGGAGGCATGCCACTGTCAAGCCTGCTGGGAACTCATATTAGAAAATCTCAGATGTGATCCTACCAAGTTCCCTCAAGTAAATGACCCTACAACATAAATTAATTGGAAAGAATAGATTGAAAGACAGACAAGGCTTTAGTTATATTCTAAAAGCTATAGAGACTGTTAAACGAGTTGAGATTATTTTCCCATTAATATCATTTACATGATGTAGATAACAAAATTTGAAGTACTGAATAATAAACAGAATAGAAATTTACACATGCTTACTACAACACAGACAAAAACTGCAGTGCATGTTAACAAGACAACACACACAAAATGTTGTTGGCACTCAGTAGGCCAGGTGCGTCTATGGAAAAAAATAAACAGTCAACGTTTCAGGCCAAGACCCTTAATCAAGACACTAGATACCAATCTGATAAAATAAACTAAAGCTGTTAATTTATCACTTAATAAAACAAAACAACCAAAACATTAGTATTTTTTATAGGTAAGGAAAATTACTCTAAATAAAGTTGTAGATAGGTATCGTTTTCAGAGCAATGAAAATTGTGTTTTGCACAAACGAGAAAAACTGCGGATGATGGAAATCAATGTAATACACACAAAATGCTGGAGGAACTCAACAGGCCAGGCAGCATCTATAGAAAGAGTAAACAGTCGACGCTTTGGTCTGAAATCCTCCATCAGGATTGATGAAGGGTCTTGGTCTGAAATGTTAACTCTTTGATGGTCACTGGTATATTGAAATCTCAATAGCACTCACATCTCAAGGCACCTAGCCTCAGCAAATCATTCTTTTGCAAGGAAGGACGTTTCCTTTGATTTCTGATACTGAACACACAATGAAATTCCAGGTCTTGGTCTGGGTCCAGGTTCAGGAGGTCCTGGCAGTGTAACTAAGAGTAGAGTGATGACTGTGGATCATAAAAGGTGTGGCGGGGTGATGCAGTTTGAAATCAGGGCAAATACCATGTGTTAGCAAACAATCATGTTGGTGATGGTACTTGCAACTCACAGCTGCAGAGTTTGCAACATTCTGAACAAATTGATTTGATTCTGAGGTATCAATAAGGGCCTTGCATCACCATCACTGAATTTCTCCAGGCAATACATTAAACAAATGATGCAAGAGAAATTATATAAGCCCATCAAAATATATATACATATACATACGATTTCCAACTAAGTGCTTGATTGAATTTCTGGAGCAGCAGTACAATTTAACCCAAAAACTCATGTAATCACTTTGCACTTCAGGTAACACTGATTTCGACTCGTCCAGTGTTGAAAATGTTCAGCTAATTTTTAGGACCTTTCATTGCAGGAAATATCTCAAAGGGCAAATATGGCATCTGTTGTAATTAGTCCTGAAGAAGGGTCTAGGCCCGAAATGTCGACAGTTTGTTCATTTCCATGGATGTTATCTGACCTGCTAAGCTCCTTCAGCATTTTGATTGTGTTCCTCTTATACTTAAGGATGTTTCTGTCAGGTATACATTCTAGATGCTGGTATTTCATTCACACTACTCCTACTATCCAATATTATATAGAGTAAGTAAATAATTGTCTTGGTTTGAAAGAATAATGAAAATTATGCACTTGCTCTACCGGTTTGGTTAGATAAAAAGGACCAGATGAACAGTTTAGTCTGAAAGATCATCTGTTTATTCCTCTCCATAGATGCTGCCCAACCAGCTGAGTTCCTCCAGCATTATGCGTGAACAATGGAACTCCACCATCTGCAGAATCTCTTGTGTTAGAAGAAAGGCATTTGACTTAAATACTCAGGACAGTTTCCAACAAGATCATACACACAAAGCTACAATTCAAACAATATTATGAATGGTTGACTGAACTCAGCCTTTTTTCCTTGGAGCGACAGAGGATGAGAGGTGACCTGATAGAGGTGTTTAAGATGATGAGAGGCATTGATTGTGTAGATAGTCAGAGGCTTTTTCCCATGGCAGAAATGGCTAGCACAAGAGGGCACAGTTTTAAGGTGCTTAGAAGTAGGTACAGAGGAGATATCAGGGGTAAGTTTTTTCACGCAGAGTGGTGAGTGCATGGAATGGGCTGCCAGTGATGGTGGTGGAGGCGGATACGATAGGGTCTTTTAAGAGACTCCTGGACAGGTATATGGAGCTCAGAAAAATAGAGGGCTAAGGGGAACCCTAGGTAATTTCTCAGGAAAGGATAAGTTCGGCACAGCTTTGTGGGTCTAAGGACCTGTATTGTGCTGTAGGTTTTCTATGTTTCTATGAATGTGTTTCCCATTGTGAAGATAATAGCAAGAGCGTATTGGACCTGAAGAAGTTTAAACATATATTTTTCTTGCGAAACCATAACAGCAAAAATGCTTCTATGGACACTTCTGGAAAGGCTAGAATTCCCAAGTTCCAAGCTATAATTTTCCAAAGATCTTCTAAAAACCAATTCTCTCCTCTCCAGGGTTCTACCTTACTGATAATGGTTCCATTTACCTTCCAACCTTTTCAGGCAAACTGCTGATGAGACAAACTCAGAGTTTCCAAGAATTAAATTTATCCAGATCTCAGCCTACTGCTGGCAATGGAAATTTTCATTTGCCTCCTTTCTTCCTTGTCTCCCTTGTCGGTTAAAATCCAAGCTGAGGTTTATCTGCAACATTCTAATGACAACATCCTATTTATTTTACCTATCTGCCTATTTATTTATTTATTGAGATACAGCTCGGAATAGGCCCTTCCAGCACTTTGAGCCACGTTGCCCATCAATCCCTGATTTAATCTGAGCCGAAGGTAGAAAATACACTGGCAAATAGCAACCATGAGATATGCTTCATTTTAGAATAGACAATTAATTGTTAGCAAGCTGTACTAAATCATAAATAACATTTTCTTGACTGAAATTGTGCAAGAGCGCGAATAGCTATCAGGGAACAGCTTATACATTTTAAAAATTTAAACATTTCTTGACTTAATCAGAAGGGATTTATAAATAACAATGCTTCATTCTGTTAAATGTAAAATATTTTACAAGAGTAAATTGGTCAGAATGAAGGAAAGAGTAGCTGAAATATTTTGAAAATTAAGGCTGTGACCTTCAGATTTCATTAGCACAAGACACATTTTTTCAAAACTTTAAACAGGTTCATAAATATGTACTACCTAACATCAATATTAAGGTGTTAACAAACGTGCACAGTTAATATTTTACTGCTGCAGAACATAAACAGCTACTGTAGTTACTAAATGTCCTGCACATAGAGTAAAATCCCCTCGATAAATTGCAAAATTGCGCTATAACTTGCAGAGATACCAATCTGTGAATGACTTTGCTTTAAATTAACTTCACACCCAACCTTTTTTCTATTGTAAATTGCTTTTACAAATGTTCATTCATTTTAAACTGCCAGGCGCATTTTGCTCAGACAATATGAAATACATTCAGTTTTCAACTTGAGATGATCTATCAATGCTGATAACATAGAAATTTTGAATAGTCTACAAATATAAGCTTTAAAGAGCATGTAAAATAGTACATTTGATATATTTTTTAAAAATTACTTGGATACGATAACCCTTTAAGTCTTCCCCAGCATTCAAAACAATTTCAACCAATCTGTATACCATATTTTTGTACTCCCCCTGCATCCCTTTACGTTTTTCTCCTTAAATACAACCAACCCACCCTTACAACCCCCCCACCCACCCATCCACATCATGGTAGTTTGGCTAACAGAAATTTATCCTCATGGAATGCACAAATCATGACCAAAAATCAGGAATAAGGGGTGAAAAATTATTCTTATGAAACTTAAGTGAAAAAAGGGGTTCTCAACTCTCACATCTGCAGATGGATGTGGTTTTGCATTATGGAAAATCATGATATGGACAATTTTCCAGGGGCACAGCCCTCACCTCCCCCCACCCCCCAATGTAATGTCATAGTCACCTCTATATTCAATAACTTGGCTTCCCCACATTTGTGTGGTTAAAAAAAAAGTTACAGACCCACCATGGGGAAGTGGTGTTCCCTATATACTTGACTAACTTACTCTTAAATGAATCAATACTGCTCATCTCAACCATTTGATGTAGTAGCAAGTGCTATGTTTTACTGAACTCTGAGTATGGAAGTTTCTTCAATAGTCCTTACTGTATTTATTAATTAATAGACTAAACACAAGAGATTTTGCTGATGCTGGAAATCCAGAGCAACACACACAAAATACCAGAAAAACTCAGCAGGTCAGGCAGCATCTATGGAAATGAATAAACAGCTGTGTGTATAACCAAAGAATATAAACATTGGTTAAAACAGTCTTGAGGAAGGAGACAAAATCTCTATGTAGTTGTACATAATATCCCTGGCCAAAAGTGAGAACTCTCTAATTTTATTCTCCCAAATGTTTCATATCCAGTCATCAAGATGGCGGTAACTAATAGTGTAATTGTTCGTCCTTACATCTCTTTTATGATCGCAAGACCCTGCTGGATATTAGGAACACCAATTACTGCAAGTTTACGTCACTAGTGCAAATAGCAAAGAAGCTGCACAGCATGGGCTTATTGCACACTGTGTCGTCGTCTGCTGCAGCCACCCAGGGAAGACGGTATGGAAGCAGTGCACGAGAAAACGGAATCGCAGTAAGCACGCTGGTATTTGTGCAAGAGTAATGGTGAAACCTTACAGGCCAGCTCTCCCATCGATTCTGCTCTCAAATATTCAATCACTAGAAAATTAACTAGATTACCTACATCTGTGACTAAATCAGCGTGAGATGAAGGAGTGCTGCGTGCTCATCCTGACAGAAATGTGGCTCCATGATACCGCCCTGAAGTGGCTATCTAGGTGGAGGGTTTTATCTCCTTTAAGGTGGATAGAAATCCTGTGACTTCTGGTAAGACCTGCAGAGGAGGACTGTGCACTTACGTCAATAAAAACTGGTGTGTGAACACTTCGGTAATGACAACCCACTGTTTGCCTCTGGTAGAGTACTTAATGGTGAAATGCAGGCCCTTCTACTTACCAAGCGAGTTCCCTGTCATTGTGATTGTGGCTGTATTTAGCCCCACCCACTGTTGCTAATGTCAGGAAAGTGCTGTGTGACCTCTGCAATACCATCAGTGACCTCCAAGCTACACACCCCAATGGTTTCTTTATTGTTGCCTGCAACTTCAACCACGCTAACTTAAAAACAGTCCTGCCTAAATTCTACCAGCATATTGACTTTGCTAACAGAAATGAGGACACATTAGACCTGGTTTATACCAATAGCCATGGTGGTTACAAACCTGCTCCCTGCCCCCTCCTTGGATATTCTGACCAATTACTGGAAAGTGTATGGTCATGCATTTTGGTGGAAGAAATAAACGGGAAGACAATTATTTAGGTGGGGAGAGAATTCAAAATGCAGCGATGGAAAGGGACTTGGGAGTCCTTGAGCAGGATACCCTAAAGGTTAACCTCCAGGTTGAGTCGGTGGTGAAGGAGGTGAATGCAATGTTGGCATTCATTTCTAGAGGTATAGAATATAAGAGCAGGGATGTGATATTGAGGCTCTACAAGGCACTTGTGAGACCACACTTGGAGTATTGTGTGCAGTTTTGGGCTCCTTATTTTAGAAAGATACTAATTGACCGATAGGACACAAGAAATACCTACTTGAAATACAGTTGAGGGTGTCTTACAAAATGAGGCACAAAAGTAATGCAATGATGCTACAACTTCTCATAATTGGAAGTACATAGAAACATAGAAAACCTACAGCAAAATACAGGCCCTTCTGCCCACAATGCTGTGCCAAACATGTACTTACTTTAGAAATTACCTAGGGTTATTCTAAGCTCCATGTACCTATCCAGGAGTCTCTTAAAAAACCCTATCGTATCCCTATCTGAAGTACACTTCAGATGTCAGCATAGGTCTAGTGCAGGGGTTCAATATCATTAAATAAAGGGTCCATAGACTCAGGTTGGGAACCACTGATCTAGTGTGTGTTCCAATCAAGTTTTTCACAATGGTTTGGATACGTTACACTGTGCTACACACTGCATAACACTACATAATAAGGGAGGTCTGGAAGGTGAAAGCAACAAAGTGCAAAACATAGACCACTACTGTCCTCTTCTTATTGCTACTGTCACGTACCCCGTGATGGGGATAAAGAAACCAGCAAAAATAGAAACCACTTTGGAGTCTCGTATTGCTATAAACTACTAATATTTATTAGTAACTATGCAATACAGTAATATAAATGAAGATAAGTCACACAGGTTAGCAATGATTATATATATAAGTAAGTAAATCAGTAAGTGTGGAAATAGGTATATGAAAAACCAAGCTTCTTTAAGTCTAGGGGTAAAAAGATACAGTCTTACGATGTTGAGTAAAGTTCAGTTCGTGGTATGTAGTTGAATAGCGAAGGGGGGGAGGGAGAAGAGAGAGAGAGAGAGAGAGATATATGAGTCGAGTCAAGTCTAGTCTTCAGGTGAGCGGTTGCCGTCGATCTTCTCGTCGTCCTCCGAAATCCTTCACAAGTCACCAACTGTGACTTTAACCAGGGGGACCGGTTTTCCTGTGGTGGAGCTATCACCCCGGCAAGGGTAGACACATGGACAACTCCCCACCAGTCAACCCCTTCTTCACCACTGGAATAGCAATTTGGATCGATCCACCTGATCGATCCTCCAACACCCACTTTCTCTGCGGGCACAACAATGCTCATTCAGTGTCCAGATCATGTGCCTGAGGTCTGTACCATCCGACCTCCTATTTATCTCACCAGGCTGAGCATCACTTGTCATTCAAAGAGTCCCTCCTTCCTTTGTCTGTAAAGGAATGCGAGCAGGCAACAAGTCCTTGAAAGTAACATCAACAATCTGCCTTCGGTCACTATAGCAACTTTCGAGCTGCTCGGTGCTGTCTCCAAACCCAACTCAGTAGAAATCCAAAGTTACTTCCAATGCCTTAAAGTGACAGTCCAACCGTTAATCTTCATCTCTCTCTCTCTCTCTCTCTCTCTTTCCAAACAAACCATCAATGATAAATGTCTCTCTCTGTCTCTCTTCAAACAATTAATAGGGGCACTCCTGGATCCCCTCACACTACCATCAGGAAGAAGGTACACACTCAATGATTCAGGAATAGCTTCCCTCTGCCATCTGATTTCTAAATGGACATTGTACCCATGAACACTACCTCACTATTTTTTTCCTTTATGCACAACTTACTTAATTTAACTATTATATGTATACACACTTAATGTAAGTAAGTTTTTTATTATGTATTGCAATGTAGTGCTGCGGCATAACAATAGATTTTACTATATACGCCGGTGATATTAAACCTGATTCTGATAAGATATTCAAGATAAAGTATGATGTCTGTCATGCATCATCATCATCAGCACAGCTGCCAGAAGTACCTTCAACTTCCAAAGATTTGGCTTGATTTCATTACAACAACAAAAAGCCACATGAAAAATAGATCTACGAAACACAATTATCTTTGCCCATCACCCCTACCTCTGCAACAGTACACCCCTAACCACAACCTTTTCTTATTATTTCAATCATTTCATGCCTTGCCTTCCATTATCATGTAACTGAATAAATAGTTGCCGGTCATCAAGAATTTATAGTAAATAGGGTGGATGTAATTATTACAATCATTTGGGTTATTTACCAAACAGAATGTTAAAATAACACCTGTAACCACAAATGAACACAAATCTTTACTCTTCCTTAAATGCTAAAACTGAGGTGGTAATACTATTATTTCAAGACATTCAGGAATGTGGCACAATGTCCTTGCAGTGGACTTCCCCCACTGGCTACTGCATATTTAAAGGATTCAAAGTACAGTTATTATCAAAGTGTATACTCTGAGATTCGTCTTCCCCACAGATAGCCATGAAACAAAGAAAACCATGGAACCTGTTCAAAGAAAAAAAAATCAAGCAAATAGTAACAACAAAAAAAAGCGCGAAAAACACAGAAAAAGTCCAGGCATATTCAGTTCAGCTCAACATATTCCTGATGTTCTCAACTGACATATTCCACAAGTTGCTAAGGAAATATACAGTCGTTCTGGTACTCACAGCTCTTTGATGAGGAACCAGCAACGTAGCCATCAAGTCAAGGAGTAAGACTCCTCTTTGTTGGCTCCCAACTCCAAATTTGTTCCAACTTCAGCTTTAGCATGTCTCTATACATTCTGGAGTTGAAATCATGACAATTTACTGCCAGTGCTCTGATTGACAGTAATTACTCAGGGGACATAACAAGGGGGTGTAGTGATTGGGTAATGCAGAATAATTGTATTGATTTCTGGGTTTCCTCATACTCTGATCTCCAGTTCTTAAAGACTTAAAATCCAACCCATGGTAGCCAGTTCCAGTTGATTATTTGATGCTTTTCTAAGGTGCAGCATAATTGATTGCACTCATTTAGTGTTGTCAATTGAAAGAGCAATTGTTCTTTGAATCTGCAAAATGCAGTATCAACATAATCCATATGAATGCAAGGCAGTACATACTATTAATTCATTTTACATTAATCCATTTACAGTGACCCATCTCTTTGAAGGGGAATCAGTAATTAAGGAGTGTCTTCCTGATGATTTGAAACTCCTGTCAAAAGACTTATAGATCACATGATTAGGTACTTCTGAGTGTTAAAAAATTGGATTAAAATGGAAAATAAAATGGCACTTGCTCCTGATCTCTCAATATTGCCATTGACAGAAGTCTCACATAACATTAGCAAGCTGTAGTAATGAAATAGGGTCGGGAAGAACATTTAGTGTAGGGTGTTATAATTTCTATCGATGGTAAGGCAATAGCAGTGCTTGTTTTATTTTGACTTCTTGTTAATGTGCTACCATTCAGGGGTAAATTTCACCTCTATTCCTTGGCAGTAATCATGTAGAGGGCATCACTCACCCCTAACAGAATCGGCTCACTCTTTATTCCACAATGTGTAATATGAAATGATACTACAATGGATAGGCCATCTGCTCTGCCAGATTACAGCTCAGGGCAGTGAAGATAAGAATATACCATTATGATTGATTGCTTTATTTAATAAAACACTGACAAATGAGATGAAATACTGAGTATCGTGCAAAAATATTGTTGTTACATGAGCATGTACAGCTGGTGTATGCAGTGTCTGCAATCTTCCTACTTTTTCATTATTCTGTTCTGAGCTAGAGTAAATTGTTTATTTAAAATATGATGACTGCCTTAAAATGGTTGACCAAGTATGATAATAATCAATGGCTGATGAAACAAAAGCAACCCACAGTCCCTAACCTTGAGCTTTCTTTCATAGTGGTTAAATTTGCTGCCATGCCAAATTCAAATTGCTGCCACCATAATTAGGGCTGTCAGTAATGAAAGTGGCTTTCAGGTTTTGTATTAGACCAGTAACCTGTTCACAAATAGCTTGCTATGTTCATTGAGGAAGAAGTTCTACGGAATACAACTATCTCAGAACATCATTTCAGATCCCATCCCACCAATGCCTTTCAGCCTTTCCCTTGCATGGTCTATTAGCCAGCCAGCTCAAATTGCTAAAAAACAGTGCTGGAAAGTTTTAATTGTCAAACCCAGCTTTCTACATCTAGGATTGCTCAAGATACTGCTGATAGCCTCTCATTGATTCTCCATTGTATAGTAGCAGCTTTTTATAGCCTCTTTCCTTCATGTGTTTCTCCTGCTTTAAAAATGATTTCTGCATAACTGATAGAAAAGGCTGGGGATTCACTATTGTATGAGTATAGAGCATATAACAGACAGTAATAAATATCAAGTTTGCACCAGTTGATGTTGACTGTGTTGAACAAGATCAGACTGGCGATGACAGATTGATAAATTAACTCCACACCATTAGATAATTTTGGGAATGTGTCTTTAAGACCAGTACATGGTATACAGCCCATGCTCCAAATGCCATTTAAGAGAACAGCTGAATTCCACAAGTGACTGGCAGCTTGGCAAATCCAGCCCATATTGTTGACTGTATCACTAAATTCCAATTCTACATGGGGTTTCATGTTTCCAGGGGTGACAACAGTCATGTGCTTAATGATTTGGTGGTCAAAGTGACTGACCTACAAATTCGTGCACACATCATATGGTAAGCAAGAAAATCAAATAATGGTTTGGAATTTCATAGTACTCAAAAATGCACTAAAAAGTATTCCTTATTTGTTTTCAAACTGCAGAATACCAAGTACTAATCTAGTTAAAAACAAAATCTGTGTCTATTTATTTGATATTGCAATAGCAAACAGTATTAAAACCACTTTCTGACTTTGTTTGTATGCAGAGTTTTTGAGGACACTTTGCACAGAATATAGAACACTTGTGCTGACTTACATAAAGGTACTCCACAACAGATCTAACCTTTTCCTCCATAACCCTCCATGTTTCTTATATCTATGTGCCTATCTAAGAGTCTCTTAAATTTCCATACCACCACCCTGGCAGTGATTTCCAGGCACCTTCCATTCTCTGTTTAAAAAAACATAGATGTCCTCTATTATTAGTCATTGCTGCCCAGGGTAAAAGTTGCTGACTGTCCACTCTCTCTATACTCATAATCTTATAGTCACTTCTCGTGCTCCTTCGCTCCTCATAAGACATGTTCTCTAATCCAGGTAGCAGTCTTCTCACTACGAACCACCATCAACCTATAGCCCTACACATTCCCACAACAAAGTGCTGATCCTTGACTTCTTTCCCTTATCTCAGTCCTTCTGCCAACACTCAGCTAACCACCTTACTTGCTGACTCCATCCTCCTGTGCCCACTCACCTGGATGATCACAGAATGCAATGTGTGGAAAGTACAAAGATCTTACCTAACATACTGATGATTTGTTACAAAACTGTGATGCTCCACATCAAAAGTGTTCATTGGCTTACGGTATGATAAATGTTTAAACCTCCTTCGTAGGCACTAAGGAAATTCTGGGATATTCTATATTTAGGCTTTTTTTTTATATTTCAGATCATCTTTGAGAGTGATCAATATGATGACTCTTTTCTGGACTTTGCCAACTTCCTTTGATTCTCATCAAACAGAATTTGATAAACACTCGAGAAACTGATAACTCAGACCATTATATTGTTGCGTCAAGATGTCCGCTCTATTTTTCCAGTATGTCAATGACATGATCCATGCCTAGCGAATTACTTTTTTATTTTAAAAGTTTGCAAGGAGCATCTCACTACAACAAAAGAAAACCTAAAAAGAAAAACATTTGAATAACTATGTTGGAATGTCGAATAGAGGTGAATGTGACAGGTACAGCAAACATCTCACTGCAACAAGAGAAAACCAACTAAAGCTCATTTGAATAATTATGTTGGAGTGGTAGTGATAAAATTACAGGTAATACCTTTTTGTTTTCAACAACACAAATCCAATAATCTAGGACAACATCAGGCTGAAATATCTAAATAAATAAAACCTTCAAAAAAAAAGCTAATAAGCCTGCTCTACAAATATCATACTTGTAAACTTTATTGTTGCAAGATGAATCTTGTATTTTTCCAATGTGCTAGTAATAATTTCCAACTTCAAAATAAAATGGAAAAGATTTTGACTATTTCAATTTTACTCTATGCCTCAAGAGTAAAATGATTTCTTGTGCACATTGTTAGTAGACATTATTTTGGAATTTGTTGTTTAAAATCTTATCTCCCAGTTTCAGTCTCTCATTTTAAAATGCAATTCCCACTACTGGCAAAAAAAATAAATTGGTCCTGTGTGGGCAATATATAAACAATTTTCAATTATCTCCCATTCTAGCAGCATATCCAACGTAAGTTAAATACTTATACATAAAAATACAGACCACAAGCACAAACTGTTTCTGAGTTATTGAGGGTAGCAGTGGTGAGCACAACGCTTTACAGTACGAGCGACAAAAGTTCAAATCTTGCTGCTACCTGTAAGGAGTTGTACATTCTCCCCGTGACCATGTGGGTTTCCTCCGGTGCTCTGGTTGCCTCCCACAGTCCAAAAACATACCAGTTGGTAGGTTAATTGATCATTGTAAATTGTCCTGTGATTAGACTTGGATTTAAAAAATTGGGGTACTGCAAGGTGGCACGGTTTGAAGGGCCAGAAGGGCCTATTGTGCACTGTATCTTGATAAATAAGTAACAAATCTCCTAATGTTCACACGCAGAGCATGAAACTAACTTTATAACACTAATCACTTTTCATACAATATGCTCCTGTGCAGTGCTTCTATTAAGTTTTGCTTAGATCGAATTGCTGGATGAGTAAGTTAATGAGCTCTGGTACAGCTCATTAACTTGTTCATTCAGCAATTCAATGCAATTTTTTCTCTTTTTATATTCAGTTTACAGAAGTTCCAATTCAAACATACAGGTTGTTGGCTAAATAGTCACACATCTATCAGGAATCAACTGTGCATCCAAATGTTTACATATTAGGTTAATGTAATTCGCAGGTTTTCCATGAAGTTTTCTATTTGGGGATTATGAAAAGGTATTACATGAGTACCTCAGATGTTCATGAGGTTTAGAGTATATCACTGAAGCAAAATTCAATTCAAATTCAATTTACCTTTGAAGAAAATATATTCAGGATTTTCCTGCCATGGTTCCATTGCTGAAAATTGCCAAAAGCTCAAACTGAACCTAGCACGTCTAGTGTGAAGGGCAGCTTTAGGTTGGACACTTGAGTTACACTGATTGATCATAGTATGAAGTAGGTACGTTGTAAAACTGGCAAACAAAACAAACTCTATCATTTGTAAGAGGGTTGACATAGGAAATCAAAAATAATAAAGGCCTGTCAAATGAGTTCAGAGGCAGGATGACAGACAGGTAACCAATTAGGTTGCAGGAGCCAAACTGTTATTTGTATCCTAAAATAGGGTTGTATAACTCAGTATTAACTCCCATTTTAATATTAGTTCTCGTTAGTTAGGTTTTCCAGGCATTATGAAATTAGCAGCCAAAAAGGTGAAAACTAATGAATCAGGTGCCACTTTGCTATTTGCCTTTCTACCACCCACCCTCCAACCTTCCTATCTCTCACATTGATTCCTCATTTTCTTATCCAAAAACTGAATCATGTAGAATATGAACCATAACATGCTGACTTTTTTTGGATTAGATTGACGTAAAAAACAATGTCACTCACACTTTATAAGATTATGATTGATATAACAAAATTCTATTTAAATAATAACTAATAAAAATGAATATAAATACAAGTCTTCTGATTCTGATTTGGGTCTCTGTTGTGGACTGAGTGGGAAGGGGGCAGGAAGAGGGGAATCTTGGTTGGGAAAAGGTTAAGGGAGAGAGAGGGAATGGGAAGCACCACAGAGACATTCCGTAATGGTCAATAAACCAATTGGCTGGAATCAAATGACCTTGTCTCGTGTCTCAGAGTTGGGTGTGTCTTTACCCATGCTATCCCCACCCCTGCACACCTTCCCTGGCACTTGTCCCACAACCATAAAACCATAAGATACAAGAGCAGAATCAGACTATCTGGCCCATCGAGTCTGCTCCGCCATTCAATCATGGCTGATCCTTTTTTTCTATCTCCTCCTCAACCCCAGTTCCCGGCCTTCTCCCCATAACCTTTAAAGCCATGTCCAATCAAGAAACTATCAATTTCAGCCTTAAATACACCCAACAACCTGGCCTCCACAGCTGCATGTGGCAACAAATCCCACAAATTTACCACCCTTTGGCTAAAGAAGTTTCTCCGCATCTCTGTTTTAAAAGGGCACCCCTCTATCCTGAGGCTGTACCCTCTTGTCCTAGACTCTCCCACCATGGGAAACATCCTTTCCACATCTACTCTGTCTAGGCCTTTCAACATTCAATGGGATCCCCCCCCCCATCCTTCTGAATTCCAGTGAGAACAGGGTCAGAGCCATCAAACGTTCCTCGTATGATAACCCTTTCATTCCTGGAGTCATCCTTGTGAACCTCCTCTGGACCGGGGCCCAAAACTGTTCACAATACTTAAGGTGAGAGCTCACCAGTGCCTGATAAAGCCTCAGCACCACATCCTTGTTCCTGTATTTAAGACCTCTTGGAATGAATGTTAACGTAGCATTTGCTTTCTTCAACACCGACTCGACCTGCAAGTTAACCTTCAGGGTGTTCTGCACAAGGACTCCCAAGTCCCTCTGCATCTCAGATTCCTGGATCTTCTCTCCCATTAGAAAGCAGTCCGCATATTTATTTCTACTGCCAAAGTGCATGACCATGTATTTTCCAACATTATATTTCATTTGCCACTTTCTTGCCCTTTCTCCTAATCTAAGCCCTCCTGCATCCTACCTGTTCCCTCAACACTACCTGCCCCTCCACCGATCTTCATATCATCTGAAAATTTGGCAACAAAGCCACCTATTCCATTACCTAAATTATTTGCGTACAGCATAAAAATAAGTGGTCCCAACACCGACCCCTGCAGAACACCACTAGTCACTGGTAGCTAACACTAACCAGAAAAGGATCCTTTTATTCCCACTTGCTGCCTCCTACCAATCAGCCAATGCTCTAACCATGTTAGTAATTTTCCTGTAATACCATGGGCTCTTAACTTAGTAAGCAGCCTCATGTGTGACACCTTGTCAAAAGGCTTTTGAAAGTCCAAATACATAACATCGACTGCATCCCCTTTATCTATCCTACTTGCAATCTCTTCAAAGAATTCCAACAGGTTTAGCAGGCAGGATTTTCCCTGAAGGAAACCATGATGACTTTGTACTATCTTGTCCTGTGTCACCAATACTCCATCACCTCATCTTTAACAATTGCCTCTAGCATCTTCCCAACCACTGAGGTCAGGCTAATTGTTCTATAATTTCCTTTCTGCTGCCTTACTCCTTTCTTAAAGAGTGGAGTAACATTTGCAGTTTTCCAGTCCACTGGTACCATGCCAGAGTCCAATGATTTTTGAAAAATCATTTCTAATGCCACCACAATCTCTAATGCTACCTATTTCAGAATCCTAGGGTGCAGTTCATCTGGTCTGGGTGACTTATGTACCTTTAGGTCTTTCAGCTTTTTGAGCACCTTCTCTCTTGTAACAGTAACTGTACCCACTTCTCTTCCTTCACACACTACATCAGGCATACTGCTAGTGTCTTCCACAGTGAAGACTGATGCAAAATACTCATTTAGTTCATCAGTCATCTCCTTCTCCCCTGTTATTATTTCTCCTGCCTCATTTTCTTGTGGTCCTATATCTATTCTCATTTCTCTTTTATTTTTAAACATATTGTAAAGAACTTTTACTATCCACTTTGATATTATTTGCTAGCTTGCTTTCATATTTCATCTTTTCCCTTCTAATGTTTTTTTTAAGTTGCTGTCTGTAGGTTTTTAAAAACTTCCCCATACTCTATCTTCCCACTAATTTTTGCTTTGTTGTATGCCCTTTCTTTTGCTTTTATAATAGCTGTGACTTCCCTTGTCAGCCACATCTGTACTATTTTACCATTTGAATATTTCTTCATTTTTGGAATACACATGTCCTGCACCTTCTTCATTTTTCCCAGAAATGCATGCCATTGCTGCTCTGCTGGCATCCATGCCAGTAGTTCCTTCCAATTTACTTTGGCCAACTCCTCTCTCATACCACTGCAATTTCCCTTACTCCACTGAAATACTGCTACATCAGACTTTACTTTCTCCCTACCAAATTTCAAGTTGAACACGATTATATTGTGATCACTGGTTCCTTAGGGTTCTTTTACCTTAAGCTCACTAATTGCCTCCGGTTCATTACATAGCACCCAATCCAGTATAGTGATCCCCTAGCAGGCTCAACGACAAATTGCTCTAAAAAGATATCTCTTAGCCATTCAACAAACTCACACTCTTGAGGTCCATTACCAATCTGATTTTCCCAATCAACCTGCATGTCTCCTACCATAACATTGCCCTTTTGACTCACCTTTTCTACTTCATGCTGTAACCTGTGGTCCACCTCCCAGCACTGTTGGGAGGCCTGTATATAACTGCCATCAACATCTTTTTACCCTTGCAGTTTCTTAACTCAGCCCACAAGGATTCAATATCTTCTGATCCATGTCACATCTTTCTACCGATTTGATGTCATTCTTTGCCAGTAGAGCCACACCATCCCCTCTGCCTACCTTCCTATCCCTCTGATACAAAGTGTAACCTTGGAATTCAGCTCCCAGCTACAACCATCCTTCACCCAACAACATGTAACCTTGGAATTCAGCTCCCAACTACAACCATCCTTCAACCAACAACATGTAACCCTGGAATTCAGCTCCCAACTACAAATATCCTTCAGCCACAATTCAGCGATGGCCACAGCATCATACCTGGCAAACTGTAATATTGCAACAAGATCATCCACTTTATTTCTTATACTACATGCATTTAAATACAATACCTTGAGTATCGTATTTGCTGTCCTTTCTGACTCTGCATCCCCAATGATTTAATACTCAGCCTGTTGGCTGCAACTAAGTCCCATCACCTCCCTGCCCTTACTGACAACCTGACTGCATGCTATCTTTATTTTTTACCATATATCCTTTCCTGAGTCCCTTCACGCTGGATCCTGCCCCCCGCCAAGTTAGTTTAAACCCTCCCCAACAGCTCTAACAAACCTGCCTGCGAGAACATTGGTCCTCCTTGGGTTCAGGTGTCACTTTTGAACAGGTCATACCTCCCCCAGAAGAGATCCCAATTATCCAAGAACCTGAAGCCCTGCCCCCTGCACCAGCTTCTCAGCCATGTATTTATCTGCCAAGTCATCCTGTTTCTACCCTCACTAGCGCATGGCACAAGTAGCAATCCAGAAATTAATACCCTTCTCAGCTTTCTACCTAGCTCTCTAAATTCTCTTTTCAGGACCTCATTGCTTTTCCTTCCTATGTCAATGGTACCAATATGTACCAACACATCAGGCTGCTTTCCCCCCCCCCCCCCTCCAAAATGTCATGGACGGGATCTGAGACATCCCTGACCTGGCACGTGGGAGGCAACATACCATCTGGGTGTCCCGTTCACGTCCACAGAATCTCCTGTCTGTTCCCCTCACTATTGAGTACCCTATCACTACCGCTCCCTTCTTCTCTCTCTTTCCCCTCTGCACCATGGACCCATGCTCAGTGCCTGTAGCCTGTCTTTGTGGCATTCTCCCAGGAGGTCATCCCCCAAAAAAGTGTCTAAAGCAGTATACTTGTTTTTGAGGGGAATGGCCATAGGGCTGCTCTGCTCTAACTGCCTATCTCTTTTTCTCCTGACAGTCACCCAGCTACATGCCTCCTGCAACTTCAGGGTGACTACCTCCCCGTAACTTTGATCAATTATATCCTCACTCTCCTGTACAAGCCGAAGGTCATCCATTTGCTGCTCCAGATCCCTAACATGGTCTTCAAGAAGCTGCAGCCGGATGCACTTCACACAGATGTAGTTCCCCAGGAGACTCCGGGTCTTCCAGTTCTCCAACATCCGGCACGAAGAGCACACCACAGCCAATTAAATGGTACAGTAAGAGAGGGGAGAAAAAAACAAAAAGGAAACTTTAACAGACACTTTACACAGAGCCAACACTTCTTCCGAGCCGAAGCCTCCTTTGAACCAAAGCCTGTTGCTTCTACTCTCGCCACTGGCCTACTCCTGTACAATGGTCACTCTGCTTATCCTTTCTGTACTTTTATTTAGTTCATAGAGCTCTGCAGCTGCCGCTGATAGGCCACCTACAATGGACAAACGATTTCCAAGCTCTCTTTTTAAATAACTGTTGCCGACCTGCAATAAATCCCTCTTGGTAAAATTCTGTTGATGCCGCTGATAGGCCATGTACAATGGACAAACGCTCTTGAAGCTCCCTTCCACTGTGCTCCACCCTCGCTATTCCCAACACCTTTGCTCAGGTTGAATTGAGCTTATTTACAAGGTTGACTTTGACTTTTCGGTCTCTAGCTGGAGCAGCATTGTCATTTGCTCTGAAAGTGAAACATCTGTCATTTGAGGCCCAAGCTTTCTATTGAAAGGCCTAAATAGAATTGACGTGGAGAAGATGTTTTCAATAGTGGGGGATTGTAGGAGCAGAGGACACCATCTCAGAATAGGACATCCCTTTACAACAGAGTAGAGGAAGAATTTCTTTAGCTAGAGGTTGAGGAATCTGTGGAACATATTGCCACAGATGGCTATATAGGCCAAGTCATTGGGTAGGTATATTTAAAGTGGAGGTTGTTAGGTTTTGGATTAGTAAGGGAATCAAAGATTACAGAGAGAAAGCAGGAGAATGGGTTTGAGAGGGAAATTAAATCAGCCATAATTGAACAGCAAAGCAGACTCAATAGGCCAAATAGCCTAAATTCTGCTCTTTTGTCAATCCTGCAGTCTTTGGATGATCACCTGTTCAGCTACCAGTACACTAGGTTCTGGAATTTCCTTCCTAAATCCCTCGTTTTACTCCAATAAAATACTCAAAAGTTTTGGGTGATCTCCTAATATTTGCCTTATGTGGTGGCAAATGTTTTGTAAGTATTTTCCATTTCTGGAGAAGCAACTAAGAATACCCTTTCTGCACAAAAGATTGCAATAGAAAGATTATGTGGTGGGTGTGTGGAATGCACTGCCAGCGAAGGTGGTAGAGGCGGCTATAATAGGGTCTTTTAAGAGACTCTTAGATAGGTACATGGAGCTTAGGAAAATAGAGAGCTATGCAGTAGGGAAATTCTAGGCAGTTTCTAGAGTAGGTTCAATGGTCAGCACAACATTGTGGGCCAAAGGGCCTGTAATGTGCTGTAGATTTCAATGTTTCTATGATTACGCTTTTAGCAATATTGGGCACAGTGTGCTCCACCCTTTACAATTCTAAAATGTTATTCAAGATTTTAAATGTGCACTCTAACCAACCACCAGTTCAGCAAAGACAGGAGAAAGTCATGTTAGGTCTTCTCCCTAATTTTCATTGTTTTACTGCCCAGTGAGATGTTTGAAGGTTCAACTCCTTTTTTTCAAAGTAGCTAACAGCAACAAAAGTAGGTCTCCAGAATATCAATTCACATGGTGCACAGAGGTTGGAACAGAAAACAATGTGGATAACATATTCTTTCCTGAATGATATAAAAACAAACAACTTGTGTTTTACAAAGTAGATAGGTCCCCAGAAAACATAATATTGTCTCTTCAAAGTACAAAGCACTTACTGTAAAACTAGAGTAGGATACAGTTAGTCCTGCCCAAGTCCCTTCAGAGAATGACAATAAAAGTAGCAAGATAAAACATTCTTCAAACATTCTAACATTTAACTACAATTTGGAAAACCAATGATTGCTTTAGAGGTTTCACTCTTCCACAGTTCATTTTAGGTTAGAGTAACTGGTACACATGTGAATATTATACTTGTATTTTTAAGTATAACTTCTGCAATATGTTTGTCCTTGAAACCAACAAATTGGCTAGTCACCCACTGAGAATTTTTGCCATTACTTTTTTGCTTTTACACTCGGAAATAGAAAAGTGATACATGCAAGATAATCTTACAAGCATTCAGATAACCTAGTCCTCTATTGAAATAGCAAAGAGCATATTTATTTTGCTTTGTTTTCCTGAAGAATGTTTCTCTTTTATGAACTATATGCTATCTTATTTGTAAATGCACCATTTGTGTTTATCTCTTTCATAACCAATATCATTGTAAACAAGCACAGCAATTAGTCCAATTAAGAATTGACTTTAATAGTTTTCTAAAGCAATGTATTATGAAAATCACCAGAAAAAGAAAATGAAAATGTTTCCAATAGTTTAAAATTCATATTATAAATAACTTCCTTAGAAGGAGGCAATCAAAACTCAGAACACCTATCTGAGCAACTGCTAGAGAAATTAAATCTCATCACAAAAAAAATCATTTAAGGAATGTCTAGATACAACAAAAGGAGAAAAAATAGGATGTTCCATGTATGGATGTGTTATCCTCCAAATGCCCTTCCTCACTTGTAAAGCCGTGCAATCATAAAAAATCCTTTCGTTGACCAAACTTACTTGACAATAAATAACTATATAATTTAACGATGAAACTGGTTAAGTGGAAAATGACAATATGTTAACACTGGGTTTACTTGAAATCAATGAAAAAGAAAACTGGCCATTGATTGCTGATGATTGTTATCTGTCCATTCTGTAATAACAATGTTAAATCAATTATTTGGTATATACATATTAAGTCTCTTCTTTCTTCTTCATGTATGAGATGACCAGTTTCTCCGGCAGTTATGAAAGTTACCATGAGTTCTACACGAGAGATGCAGATATTGCCACATACAGGACAGTTAGAACCTGAAAAAGCAGATGGATGAATGGATTGGATTAACGTACACAGGGCTCCTTCATTTGTTTATGCATGTGCAAGATGCTCCCACAGAGACTTAACACTGCCTAGCACCTTCTGAAATGCTTCTTCATGAGTTTGAACAGGGATTACTACGAGTCTGTGAAAATGATACACTTTGTTATGGAAAATTCTGAGGATGTTGCTGAACTACTTTGCTGACCTCTTGGAAGTCTGTTATTTTGGCAGAGCTTAAATAGAATGCTGATTCAAAAATCTGGTTTTACAAATGTTGATGATACAGCAACCCATCAAAGTTGGTTGACCATGATTAGTGCCTCAGTGCTGGGGATATTCGCCAAGAAGAGTACAGTGCACTGGCTTGCCTATCCAACCATTGGATTTGTAGAATACTGTCGGGGCACAAATAATGAAGTTTTCCACATCTCTGACAAGACGACCAGGATTATTGGTACTGCGAAGTATCTGATCTTTGTGCTGAGTTTCTTGCTCTATTAACTAAGGTAATGTTCAACCAGCTGAAAATCTACCCACTTTTACTGATTCAACAATGAAATTGTGATAAAAATGGGTACACAAGCTTGTTACTGATGTGCTTGAAGGCTTGATTCTAACTGTTTGGTAATAAACTAAGATTATAGAGTTACTTATGTGACGAAATTAAATCATACCCACTATCAAAAATATCTGTTGGCCTCTTTGAAGACAGATTTCTGATGACTATACTCTAAAATGGTTAGAATGATACACTGATTCAACAAGCAGTAAATACACAATCATTAAAAAACTGAATTTATTTTGATCTCTTGTGGGAAACTACAGAGAAAGGAATCAATGGATTTAAAAATGCACATTGATAATACTCTAAACTATATCCTTTGAAGTTAATTCTTGGCAACAAAAGCAGTAAATGTGCAAATTGTTGTCTGTCAACACATACAGAATATGTCTAATGAAATGAGCAATGTGTTTCTGTAACCATAAGAGGCAATAACTCAAAACATCACATGGGATTAATTTTGCAATTTTAACCACAACAGATTAGAAATAAGAAAACATATGAACTTGACTTAATTTCACAAAAAGAACATTATGCAATGAAATATAGCTCTATGAAATTAAACTGACAGTTTTTTAACTGCTGCAAGAGGACAGGTATAAAGTAATACACACCATGGCAAAGCCAGAACCCATTCACAAATGACTATGGAGAGTTGGAGTGAGAAGGTATGACTGAAGTCTGACTTTAGGGAGCAGGCAAACAGAGGAATGTGAAATAAGAATCTTTACATGTAATATGTAATATAAAATGGCCGTTATTCGGCAGCCAAGAGCTCGGTCTAAGAGCTTCACTTGCCTTTGGTGGACCGAGATTTCATGGCTCTGGAGACGGGAGGATTGGAGGTCGATGTCCATGCAGAAGACCCGTGTGTCGTGGCAGATGGAAGATCTAAGGCTGTGTGCCCAGAGACCCGCCTGAGATCTTTGGGCACAGAGTTCGGAAAAAGCGACGCAACAGGACTTTTTAAACATCGTAAAGCAGCAAACTGTTTGTTATGTCTCCCCTCTCGGTATGAAATGGAGACAACTCTTTCTCCCTTATTAGGGAAAGAGAGAGCCTGTGGTGTGTCAAATACCGGGTGAACTAGTCGTCCTTGGGTTACTGCAAGTCTGTGTCTTTGCTCTTGCTTTGCTCACGCTTGAGTGCTCAGTGGCGGATGCCGATACTTTTTTTTGCCGGTGGGGGAGTGGGGGATTATTGCTTGCTGCTGCTTACGCACGGGAGGGAGAGGAGCTGGGGGGGACTTTGGAGTTCTAACATTTAACTGCCATTCATTCTTAGGGGGCAATTCTCTGTTTTCATGAATGGTTGCAAAGAACAAGCATTTCAGGATGTATATTGTATACATTTCTCTGATATTAAATGTACCTTTGAAACCTTTGAAATTTGGTAAGTGCCCACGATACTCCATTCTATCTCAGACATCCTTTGTTGCCATGGGACCTTGGTTGCAACTTTGCAGTACAAATGGAACCCATGGCATCATAAAATATCCAAGCATATGCTCTGCATTTTCTGTCCATATTTGTAATTGGTGAAATGTAGCACAACGAAGGATCCTTAAAATTAATATTGATGGCTATCTCACAAAAAGAAGCTTTATTTTTCCCTTTCCTATTTGCAAACAATTATAATAATCAATTTCCCAGTTATCAATGAGCAATTTGTATCAGTGCGGTTGTGCCACATCTACTCCCTGGTATAAATCCAAGTACTTCAGCAATTATAGTTGTGGACATGTCTTACTTGTTTAGAACTGATGTTTCTGAATTTCAGTACTGAAAATACTAAAATATCCCTTCCTTTCAAACCTTATCAACTTATTTATTTACTGCATAACTATTTAAGGCAATGTCTGTAAAATGTTTGATGCAATGTTCATTTGTTGAATAAATGATATTGTAAAATACATACATAGCAAATTCAAATGTAATATTTATTTCATTCAAAGAAAACTTAACTTTCAACATTTTCAAATGAATTTGATATTTAAGCATGGTATCTCTGTATTCTGACTTAAAATGCCAAAAGTAATTTATGTACAGTGGTATGCAAAAGTTTGGGGACCCCCGGTCAAAATTTCTGTTACTGTGAATAATTAAGTGAGTAGAAGATGAACTGATCTCCAAATGTCATAAAGTTAAAGATGAAACATTCTTTTCAAAATTTTAAGCAAGATTAGTGTATTATTTTTGTTTTGTACAGTTTTAGAATGAAAAAAAGAAAGGAGCACCATGCAAAAGTTTGGGCGCCCCAAAAGATTTGAGCTCTCAGCTAACTTTTACCAAGGTCTCAGACCTTAATTAACTTGTTAGGGCTATGGATCATCACAGTCATCGTTAGGAAAGGCCAAATTTCAAAGCTTTATAAATACCCTGACTCCTCAAACCTTGTCCCAACAATCAGCAGCCATGGGCTCCTCTAAGCAGCTGCCTAGCACTCTGAAAATTAAAATAAATGATGCCCACAAAGCAGGAGAAGGCTATAAGAAGATAGCAAAGCATTTTCAGGTAGCCATTTCCTCAGTTCGTAATTTAATTAAGAAATAGCAGTTAATAGGAATGGTGGAGGTCAAGTTGAGGTTTGGAGGACCAAGAAAACTTTCCCAGAGAACTGCTTGTAGGATTGCTAGGAAGGCAAATCGAAACCCCCATTTGACTGCAAAAGACCTTCAGGAAGATTTAGCAGACTCTGGAGTGGTGGTGCACTGTTCTACTGTGCAGTGACACCTGCATAAATATGACCTTCATGGAAGAGTCATAAGAAGAAAACCTTTCCTGCGTCCTCACCACAAAATTCAGCATCAAAAGCTTGCAAAGGAACATCTAAACAAGCCTAATGCATTTTGGAAACAAATCCTGTGGATTGATGAAGTTAAAAATAGAACTTTTTGGCTGCAATGAGCAAAAGTATGTTTGGAGAAAAAATGGTGCAGAATTTCATGAAAACAACACTTCTCCAACTGTTAAGCACGGGGTGGATCGATCATGCTTTGGGCTTGTGTTGCAGCCAGCAGCATGGGGAACATTTCACTGGCAGAGGGAAGAATGAATTCAATTAGATACCAGCAAATTCTGCAAGCAAACATCACACCGTCTGTAAAAAAAAGCTGAAGCTGAAAAGAGGATGGTTTCTACAACAGGATAATGGTCCTAAACACACCTCAAAATCCACAATGGACTACCTCAAGTGGTGCAAGCTGAAGGTTTTGCCATGGCCCTCACAGTTCCCTGACCTGAATATCATCGAGAATCTGTTGATAGACCTCAAAAGAGCAGTGCATGCAAGACGGCCCAAGAATCTCACAGAACTAGAAGCCTTTTGCAAGGAAGAATGGGCGAAAATCCCCCAAACAAGAATTGAAAGACTCTTAGCTGGCTACAGAAAGTGTTTATAAGCTGTGATACTTGCCAAAGGGGGTGTTACTAAGTACTGACTATGCAGGGTGTCCAAACTTTTGCTTCGTGCCCCTTTTTTTTTGTTATTTTGAAACTGTAAAAGATGAAAATAAAAAAGTAATCTTGCTTAAAATATTAAAGAAAAGCGTAATCTTTAACTTTATGCCTTTTGGAAATCAGGTCATCTTTTACTCACTTAGCTATTCACAGTAACAGAAGTTTTGACTGGGGTGTTCAAACTTTTGCATGCCACTGTATAGTATTATTTCATCAAATATTGTCGGATTGTATCAAATATTCCTGGCAGTAACATTTACTGCATTATTAAAAGGATGAAATGTGTGACAGTATGACTGATGAGAGTTGAGTGTGCAAGAGTGCACAAATGCCTACACCTGTTCACACTTTGTGGGGGCTTCATTGTGGGTCAGTGCTTGTTTTTAAAATTCCACTAGTATACACCTCTCAATAGCCCTGTTTAGACATGACACTTCACATGTTTAAATTGGGATGTTCTACCCCATCTTACACCTAAAAGTTCCTAACTTTTAAATTCAGAAACTTGCATTGCTCTTTCTTAGATAGATAGATAGATATACTTTATTAATCCCGAGGGAAATTGGGTTTTGTTACAGCCGCACCAACCAAGAATAGAGCGTAAATATAGCAATACAAAAAACCACCAACAATCAAACAACAAAATGCAAACTATGCCAGATGGAAAATAAGTCCAGGACCAGTCTATTGGCTTAGGGTGTCTGACCCTCCACGGGAGGAGCTGCACGTTCAATGGCCACAGGCAGGAATGACCTCCCGTGCCGCCAAGTGGTGTACCACGGTGGAATGTGGCCGAAGTCCAACAGCAAAAAGTTCAATATCCAGTCTGCAAACACGTTCCTCGATCGTAATATACCCCGGATTGCACCATCCGTTGTTAGCCAGATCAGTAAGCACCCAATTCCTTTACGCCACTTACCGCTCTCGGTGCACTTCCGGTCAGGCGGAACGGTATTACCCACCGAATTGCTCTTCTCCAAAAGTCTCTGTTGTCTCAACCCGGTCCTCTTTCCCCGGCTTTGTGATCCCCCTCTGTGTGTTTTCCTCCGGATTTCAGCAGGGGTGTCTGCCGCTCTGTTCGCTAAGCCGGCCGGAATTTGCTGGTCTGTGGAATACACAATGCGACCTTGCTTCTGTCCCGCGTGTTGGGATGCAACCACTTCCAGTGCTAAAGAAAACCCAAATAAAACTCTCTCTGCCAGCATATTAGAGAGGGTACAGCTTCGACGTGTTACCGTGAGAAAAAAAGTACAAAAAATAACATAAATTAAAAAGTAAGAAGAAAGTGAAAGAATAGATTGGAACGGCTGTACCAGGCTGCATGCACAACCGGCATATGCACACTATATCTTAAACAAATAGTTACAGGCAATAATTATTAGTATAATAACCACAATCAAATGTTTACTCAAAAAGGTGACCATGATTGGCTTTTACTCATTGACAGTTTACTTTTGAAACAGAATTAGTAATTTTGATAGTTATATGCAATGTTTTATTATAATGTTAATATACATTGTTGGCACATAAAGTCACTGGAGAGACTCGATTGGCAGATATGAAAAGTAGTCTTAACTTGATACACACACACTCACAAATAAGCCGATGGCCTTTTCAAAGAGATAGGAGGAGAGGGGGGGAGAGAGGGAGGGAGAGATGGGGGGGAGGGGGAAAGAGGGGAGAGTGGAGAGGGGGGAAGAGGGGAGAGAGGGAGATAGGGAGAGAGATCCCCCCCCATTGCAGAGCAAGTATTCTGCTCAATCCAACACTACATGCCATTTTATGTGCTGAAGATCAAAAAACAATTACAAATTTACAATTCAGACAAACTTCATACCTCCCACTACAAATCTAAAGACTAGAAGCTAAAGACAGGTGCTGAAGTTATTTGCCATATGTGCTAACCCCAGAAAATGCACTAACAAACATTATATTAATATTTGTAACATATATGCCAGTAGCATCAATGGGAGGAAAAGAATTGGTAACGTCACATATTGTTTTATATGAATAATTAAGGCCAGCTCTTGTAAGTCCTTCAGTCTCAATATAATGCATTCAAAAACTTAAAGAAATAAATAATCAGCAACAGATTGGTTAGAAAATACACACACACACACACACACACACACACACACACACACACACACACACACACGGATGGGGGGAGAAAAAGTAAAATACTGTGGATTCCGGTTAATTGGAGCAGCCACTTATTTGGGACAACTCTTAAAAAGCAAAAATAAAACAAGAAGATAGCTGGGATTCATTTATTTCATTTATTTGGGATGCTATACCACTTAACTGGGGCAGGAGACTGTGCCCAACAGTTTCTAACTAGGTGTCAGATGCACGTACTTGTGTGGCCATTAGAGATTACACCATGCTTAGAGCAAACCGTTTTTAAAATAGTATCAGTTGTGTGTGTTTGTGTCCAAAAAGCAGTGATTTTAATCACTGATAATCGGTAAGTAAGCAATAAGACAATTCAAAACTGTTTTGTTCACTGCGGTGGCATGCATTTAGGCTTGGAGATGCCAGAAATGGCAACTATTTCAACAAGTTAGGAACTATCAAGAATTTGAAGGTATCAGCAATCATCTTGAATGTTACAAATAAAGTGAAGATTTAGAGGATACAATCACCAATAATCTTGTATGACGGCAGTCCATTATCTATGCTAGGTGTGTGCACTGATTTTGTTTATTTACAGTCAAAAGATTGCAGCAGCGTACACTGGGTGAATTCCACTGCCAATAATCATGATGAACTAACACATAGGTTTATAGTACTGTAGTAGTACTGATAGTGTCCTAACTTGCTCTGTATTTCATTTAAATGCATAATTTATTACTCAGTTAAATGGTAGTTTGTCTTCTTTACATGAACTTTCAACTAATTGGGACAGCCATTTAATTCCACACAAAACACACTGGTCCTAATGTATCCCAATTAACTTCTCATCCACTGAATGAGAAATGGAATGGAGGGCCACAAAAGTCTAAGGACACAGTTTAACAAGTATTTGAACTGGAGTTTAAAGAAGTGGTTTGATATGAAAACACTGATGTCCTTGAACAAAAAAATCCTACAAGAAGTAGCGGATACAGGCCAGTCCATCAGGGATAAAGCCCTTCCCATGACTGAGCGTATCTACACAGAGCACTGTCACAGGAAAGCAGCATCCATCATCAGGAACCTCGTGCTCTCTTCTCCCTGCTACCACTGGGAAAAAGGTACAAGAGCCTCAGAATCCACACAACCAGGGTTAGGAACAGATATTACTCCTGAACTATCAGGATCTTGAATCTGAGGAGAGAACTTCACTTGCCCCATCACTGAACTGTTCCCACAACCTATGGACTCACTTTCAAGGACTCTTCATCTCATGTTCTTGATATTTATTGTTTACTTTTTTTTCTTTTGTATTTGCAATGTGTTGCCTTTTGCACATTGGTTGTTTGTCCATCCTGTTGGGTGCAGTGTTTTATTGATTTGATTACATTTCAGAATCAGAATCAGCTTTATTATCACCAGCATGTGTCAATAGGTTCAATAGGTACATTTAATGTCAGAGAAATGTATACAATATACATCCTGAAATTCTTTTCATTTACATGAAGAGGAGTGCCCCAAAAAATGAATGACAGTTAAAATGTTAGAACCCCAAAGACCCCCCAGCACCCCTCCCACACACAAGCAACAGCAAGGCAACGATTCTCCCCCCCCACCGTCCCACCAGCAAAAAAGCATCAGCACCCCTCACCGAGCACTCAAGTGTGCACAAGAACATCAATAAAGCCACAGACTTGCAGTACCCCAAAGGCTACTCATTCACCCGGTAATTCGACATACCATAGACTCTCTCTCCCCCGATAAGGGAAAAAGAGGTGTCCCCGTTTCACAGTGAGAGGGGAGATGTAACAAACAACTCACTGATTTATGATGTTAAAAGTCAGTTGCATCACTTTTTCCAAGCTCTGTGCCCAGATGATCGGCCCCAGAAAGGTGCAGTCCTCTGCACCCACAGCCAACAGCTAACTCGCTGCTCCCAATATCCCATATTCTCCCACGACGCCTCAGTCAGGGGCACTGGCCTTGAATCAGCCCATTTCCGGAGCCACAAAAGTCTGGATAGTCTTCCAGGCTGCATCCTTGGGATATCAAAAAGCAGCCAGTCATGAGGCCCTGAGAGTGGGCCCCATTCTCACAAAGGACTGAAGTCAGAGTGCAACTCCAGATGAGGGTGTTCAAAAGAACCTTGTGTAGTGAAATTTGTTAACTTAGCAGCAGCAGTTCAATGCAATATGTAATATAGAAGACTAAATCAGTCAATTACAGTATATATATATTGAATAGATTAGAAATAGTGCAAAAACAGAAATAACCTATATTAAATAAGTGAGGTAGTGTTCACGGGTTCAATGTCCATTTAGGAATCAGATGACAGAGGGGAAGAAGCTGTTCCTGAATCACTAAGTGTGTGCCTTCAGGCTTCTGTACCTCCTACATGATGGTAACAGAAAAGGGCATGCCCTGGGTGCTGGAGGTTCTTAATAATCGATGCTGCCTTTCTGAGACATTGCTCCCTGAAGATATCCTGGGTACTTTATAGGTTAGTAACAAGATGGAGCTGACTAGATTTACAACCTTCTGCAGCTTCTTTCGGGCCTGCATAGCAGCCCCACCCAAACCAGACAGTGATGCCAAACCTGTCAGAATACTCTCTACGGTACATCTATAGAAGTTTTTGAGTGTTTCTATTGACATACCAAATCCCTTCGAACCCCTAATGAAGTATAGTTCCTGCCCGATAGCTGCATCGATATGTTGGGACCAGGTTGGGTCCTCAGAGATCTTAACACCCAGGAACTTGAAACGGCTCACTCTCTCCACTTCTGATCCCTCTATGAAGATTGGCATGTGTTCCTTCATCTTACCCTTCCTGAAGTCCACAATTAGCTTTTTCATCTTACTGACGTTGAATGCCAGGTTATTGCTGCGACACCACTCCACTATTTGATATATCTCACTCCTATATGCCTTCCCGTCTCTATCTAAGATTCTACCAGCAATGTATGTATTATCAACAAATTTATAGATGGTATTTGAGTTATGCCTAGTCACACAGTCATGGGCATAGAGAGAGGAGAGCAGTGGGCTAAGCACACACCCCTGAGGTGCACCAGTGATGATCGTCAGTGAGGAGGAGATATTATCATCAACCTGCACAGATTGTGGTCTTCTGATGAGGAACCATAGAACCATAGAAACTACAGCACAGAAACAGGCCTTTTGGCCCTTCTTGGCTGTGCCGAAGTCGAGGATCCATTTGCAGAGGGAGGTACACAGACCCAGGCTCTGTAACTTCTCAATGAGGATTACAGGAATGATGGTGTTAAATGCTGAGCTATAGTCGATGAACAACATCCTGACATAGGTGCTTGTATTGTCACGGTGGTCTTAGGCCGTGTCAAGAGCCATTGAGATTGTGTCTGCTATTGACCTAATGTGACGATAGGCAAACTGCAGTGGGTCCAGTCTAGTTCTGACCAACCTCTCAAAGCATTTCTTGGATTTACTGAGTAGGCCCCCAAGAAAATGAATCCCATGGTTGTATATTGTAACATATTTATACTTTGATAACAAATTTACTTTGATCGTTGGAAATTGCAAATGCTATAGAACTGAAGTTGTCTTTGCAAAGCTTTGGAATACTCCAAAATGAAGCTAATAGTTAGTCTATAGTCAGTGTTACCATCATTCAACATTGTCTTTGACTTCAACAGTGCCTTGGGATCAAAAATACTTTTACTCCATGCTTTATACATTCCAATGAGATCAACAAGATAAATATTGGCACTAGAAATTCTTTCACAGATGAGATAGTAATTGCCCAACAGGAGGCCAAGCCATGAGGTATTGCACTTTTACATTTACACCAAGTTTCTACATAAGACCATAAGACAAAGGAGAAGTTGGCCATTCGGCCCATTGAGTCTGCTCCACCATTTTATCATGAGCTGATCCATTCTCCCATTTAGTCCCACTCCCCCACCTTCTCACCATAAGCTTTAATGCTCTGGCTACTCAGATACCTATCAATCTCTGATACATCCAATGCAAGCACTCAGGATTACCAATATCATCCCAAAAGCTCTTTCTCCAATATGAATGATCAGGAGCCAGGGATTGCCAGGTGATTGTGGAGATATTACAATTTTTCAAGATTTTGAGCATATATTTGTAACTTTTCCACCATTCATCTGATATTCCCTTCCCCCAACACAATAAGGAGGCTGCTTTGAGCCTGATGTTAGCCATTTAAATACTATGTCTTCCCCAAATTTGCTGTTGATGTAGGATTTGTGAACTGAACCAGATGGACTACACTCCAGGGTTCTGAAAGAAGTAGCTGAAGAGACCATGGAGGCATTAGTAATGATCTTTCAAGAATCACTATATTCTGGAATGATTCCAGAGGACTGGAAGAGTCACTCCATTCTTTAAGAAGTGAGATAGGCAGAAGAAAATTAGATTGACTTCAGTGGTTGGAAAGATATTAGACTCCATTATTAAGGATATGGTTTCGGGGTACTTGGAAGCACGTGATAAAGTAGGCCATAGTCAGCATGGTTTCCTGAAGAGGAAATATTGTTTGACAAATGCGTTGAGATTCTTTGAGGAAATAACAGGCAGGATAGAAAAAGGACAAATCAGTGGATGTTACTTATTTAGTTTTTGACAGGGTGCTGCACATAAAGTTGCTTAGCAAGATATTAGCATGGTATTACAGGAAAAAATACTAGCATTGATAGAAGATTTGCTGACTGGCAGGTGGCAAATAGTGGGAATCATGGGGGCTTTTCTGGTTGACTGCTGGTGACTAGTTGTGTTCCGCAGGTTTTGGTGTTTATATTCATATTTTACATCAAGAATTTGGATCATGGAATTGATGGATTTGTGGCCAAGCTCATGGATGATACAAAGATAGGTGGCGGGACAGATAGTGTTAAGAAAGCAGGGAGTTCGCAGAACGAGTTAGACAGATTGGGAGAGTGGGCAAAGAAGTGGGAAATGGAATATAGTGTATGTAAATGTATGGTTGTGTACTTTGGTAGAAGCAATAAAGGCATAGTTTAGTTTCTAAACAGGGAGAAAATACAAAAAAAAAAAGAAGTGCAAAGGGACTTGGGAGTCCTTGTGCGGGATTCACTAAAGGTTAACTTACAGGTAGAGTGTGTGGTAAGGAAGGCAAATGCAATGTTAGCATTAATTTGGAGAGGACTAGAATACAAAAGCAAGGATGTAATGCTGAGGTTTTATAAGGCATTGGTCAGACTGCACGGAGTATTGTGAGCAGTGTTGGGCCTCTTATCTAAGAAAAAATGTGCTGGCATTGGAGGGGACCAGAGGAGGGTCACGAAAATGATTCTAGGAATGAAAGGATTAACACACGAGGAGCATTTGATGATGCCGGGCCTGTACTCGCTAGAGTTTAGAAGAGTGAGGAGAAACCTTTTGAAACTTATTGAATACTGAAAGGCCTAGAGTGGATGTGGAGATGATGTTCCTAGAGTCAGCGAGTCTAGGTCCAGAGAGCAAAGCCTCAGAATAGAAGGGTGTCCATTTAAAACAGAAATGAGAAGAAATTTCTTTAGACAGAGGGTGGCGAATCTATGGAATTCATTGCCATAGATGGCTGCAGAAGCCAAAATATTGAGTATAATTAAAGTAGAGATTGAAAGGCTCTTACTAGTCAGGGTGTCAAAGGTTACGGGGAGCAGGAAAATGGGGTTGAGATGGATAATAAACCAGTCATGATGCAATGATGGAACTGACTCAATGGGCTGAATGACCTAATTCTGCTCCCATGTCTTACAGTCTAATACAATGCCATGTATATTGAAACTTCTTTCCTCTCTTTCAGTGCCTATATCATCTTTCTCAAAATTGAAAAATTAACTCCAGTTCTAGTTGCTGATACCAACCAGAAAGGAGATAAAGAGATGGCATCAAGAGATGTTATTATACTCAGAATGAGCACAAGAGATCAAATGAAGATCTGTGTTCAGTATATTCACAAAGGAATCCATAAACATCATGTACATTATGACTGGCAATAATGAACAAGTAACAGAACAGGTTGGTCAATAGCCATTACATTTGGTAGAGTCCTTAACTTTGATACTATGGGTACATTTCAAATTGCAAGCAGCGGCTTATTCAATATGAGCCATAGTGTTATTCAAGTCTGCAAGATAAACTTGCTCATTATATCATCTTCAAAAGAGTCAAGGAATCACATTCATTTTGTAATTATTCATAGAAGTATTGTTTTTAGGTGTAGGTCTTAATTTCTAAAGATCAATAACAGGTACCAATATTATCTTCTACATTGAACAGATTGCACTCTCAAGACAGTTTGCTTGGCAATTGTGCATCTGTTCCAAATTAATTCTGCCCTCTTTTGTCACTTTAGGTGAAGAAACAACTGTTCTTAATTCCCAAACACAGGAGATTCTGCAGATACTGGAAATCTAGAGTAACACATGCAAAATGCTGGAGGAACTCAGCAGGTCAGGCAGCATCTGTGAGAGGAATAAGCAACCGATGTTCCGGTCTGAGACTTTTCAAAGGATCTCAGCCAAACATCAACTGTTTATTCCTCTCTATAGATGCGGCTTGACCTGCTGAGTTCTTCCAGCATTTTTGTGTCTGTTCTTAGTTCCCAATGTGCAATACAACAAGAGATCAATGGCATGATTATAGACCAACTCTGTACTTGGAGTGATTATTTCATTGAAAAATTCATGTGTATTATCCTCTTCTCACAGAACTATATCAATCCAGGAGAAAGCAGGTCCAGAAATGAAATATGTAGATAAAGGACACATTATACTATAGTCAATATCTTATTAAAAGCTGGATATGGTTAGAATGGGGTAATGGATTCAAGACTTTGAATTGCTTATCAATTTAGGCAAGTGAAGTCTCAGACCCAGAAGTATTAATCATAAACAAGAGAAAATCTGCAGATGCTGGAAATCCGAGCAACATACACACAATGGTGGAGGAACTCAGCAGGCCAGACAGCACCTCCAGCATTTTGTGTGTGTTGAGTATTAATCATATGTGTAGTTCTATGAAAAGAGTGAATGAACACATATTAGCATTTAGTATTACGACATTCAAAACAACTGAATTAAGTATAAAATCACAATAATGTGGCAGATGTTTCTCTACCTCTCCATCTCTAGCATGTATTGTACATACAGGAACACTACTGGCCACATACAGGAAGATATACATGTTCATCTGGGCATGAAGCAATGGTGCAAAATCAACAGAAAGAATGAACCTGCTTTGCCTCCTCCCCACTAGTCTATCATTTGCAGAAGAAATTATTTCAGAATTCTGGAGCAAGTGTGGGGACATACTGATAACTGCACATAACTGCTGTTCCTATTTAAGTCATTATAACATCTTCATAACTATTTAGATGAAAAGACCTCCCCTAACCTCACACTTTGATCTTGAATAACCTCAAACTTACATTTCCTTTTGTCATCACCCAAATAAGAATGTTTTTGCCTCCTTCAAGTATCTTACTAATACATATATAATAAATTTGCAGACATCTGCTGCATCTCCTCTCACCTTTCTATTAGACTTGAAAAGAAAAATCATTTTTCTAATGGCACCTTCTGAATAAAATACTGGCATAGTTCCTGGAATAGGACATCCTCTGTTTGTACCGTAGCTGGACCTTCCACATCACAAGTCTACTTCACTAAATGTAGAATGTGTTGGAAAAATATATACTTATGTATTAGAGCTTTCATACATGAAAGCTTATATACATTAATCAAAAGTAATATGCTTGCAGACACCTGCACTCTGTGAATTAGGTTAAACCAGAGAAGTCAGTTCAAAGCACTAGGAGGACTTTGTAGTTTGAAGCTTTAGAAATAATCGCACTCAGAGTGCACGTTTTTTTGAGTGAAGGGACCTCTATGAGGAATGTGATTAGTTAGTATTTCACAAATCACATTGAATTGATATTTTTACCTATCATTGTTGCCTCCTCTGCCTTGAGCTTATATGATCCCTTCTTCATATCCACAATGAGAGAGTAGTCAAAGAAAGGACCTTGGGCCTTTACCATTACTAAATACTTTGATAGCAGGCTCCTGAAAATCACAGAGTCTAAAGCACAAATACTCCTCTGCCCTATAAGCATGTGCTAGCCCAATATGAACTAACAGCTTAATTCAAACCACAAAGATGGTAGCTTGCTAACACACAGAGTCTTATCCATGGGGAAATCAGTAAGAAACAGTCATATTAGGAACTGGAATATTCAAATTACAAATTATACATCAAGCACATGAAAACTACACAAAATATTGGTTCCAAAAGTCTAAGTAACTTGAAACAAATACACTGTTACTGATAATTCAGTTTATGGTAAAGCAAAATAATCAGCCTCTCTTTGAAAGCTGTCTACTCAGAAAAATGCCTTTGTGTTAATTCTACATTTGCCACTGTACGCAAAATCGATACATAGAATCATAAAAGAAGCGAACAATTCCCAGTAAATGTGGTAATACAAGGCTAAGATATCCATTGTCAATATCACAAAGAACAGAATAGGTTAAATGGGTACAGTAAAATTAATTCATATCCATACTAAATAATCACAACACACTAAAGGAAAAAAAATGAATTACTTGCTAAGCAACATCGTGTCCTGCATCAACAAATAATTAGTCACAAGGAATTTGATAGTTACTAATTCAGTTTATGTAGCAGGTTATTTCGAATTGTCTTTGTAATACCACATCACAAATATTAACACATTTAAAAACTAGATTTATAATTTTTAAAGTAAGTATCTATTTAGAAACAACTGTTTTATATTGTATTTTATTAATTGATTACATTCTTGAAAAAATCCAATCATCTATGTTGATAGTGTTTTACCAAAAAAACCGATGCTAATCTGGATGTGATGAGATCCCAGACTGAAATATAGAACTCTATGTTCATTTATCTGTTTAACATTTGGTAGGGCCATTTGACATCCTCAGAAGCATAGTAAATAAAGCCCAACTTCTCTAATACTGAGACAGTTATTAATAAATGTTATGTTAACTAGAATTGAAAGGAATTGAGGAGACAAAGCAAAGTCTAAAATCGTACATAAAATATTAATATCAACAACAGAACACTACAAGATGAGCTAAACAGTGAACATAAAAATGTACAAGTAACAAAAATGAAATAGCATAACAGCCATGCACCATAAATATGATGGTTATCTATTTAAATTGTAGCTATAAATCCCATTACCACTATCTTGCAATTTTATTCACATATCTGTATTCTCCTCGACTTCCCTAAAAAAGTACCTAATGGGTAATATCAAGATTATTTCTGAGACTGATGATGTGCTGCTTTCTTGTGGCAGCACTCCATGTAAATACACTCAATGGTGGGGAGGCCTTTGCCTGTGATGGACTGGGCTGTAGCAATTTTCATACCTGGGCATTGGTGTTTCCATACCAGACTGGGATACAAACAGCTAGGATATTCTCCACCGTCCATCTACAGAAGGTTGTCAACATTCTCTGTTCTCTGTTCAAAAGTTCAAAGGCTGATGACACTTTAGTGTCTGCCCCAGATAGATCCTCTGAAGTATTAACACCAAAGAATTTAAAGTTTCTTTACCTCCATTCCCCTAATTAAGATTGACTCATAGACCTCCAGCTTCTTCCTCCCACAGTTAATAATCATCTCTTTGGTTTTGCTGACATTGAGAGAGAGGTTATTGTTGTGTAACATCCAGGTAAAGGTTTTACTGCTAATGTTGCAGGGTATTTCATGTAATGGTCTTTCTGTAGAAGCAGTGTTTGGGTTACTGTGGGAGATTACGGATGTTTAGGAATGTGGGCCATCCAATCAGGAGAGTGGAACAGGGAGAAGGTTCTGGAGAAGGCTGGGGGAGTGGTTTTGTGACTGACACTGGTGGTGGGACTTTGTCTTTGTTTGATGGAAGATGAAAAGAGAAGACACTGGAGAGAACTGGCCCTAGGATTCGATCCGTTGAGGAAAAGTGATTTGATGGAGCCCAGGTGTGGAGGTCTGCTTAGGATCGGTGAATACGGCTTCCGGAAGATTTGAGCTCCAACCTGTGTACATTTGACTGTTTAGTTATAATGGACCCTTTTATTTCTTTCTTTTCTTTATGCACTCTTTGACTAATTTAACATTCACAAACATATTTCTTTATAATTGCATGCAGCGTGTGATCTGTTATTTTATGCTGACTGGCTATTGCAGGGCAGTAAATCACACAGCAACCACACAAACTGGGGGTTGGATGGACAAGACTTCCCAATCTTACAGATTTGGCGGGACCAAAGTTGTATACAACTTAGAGGTACGAAGTTGGAGAAAGGTGGGTTTATCACCGCGGAATCTAGTGGCTGTTAGCGAGTGGCTAACAAGCTGCATTTCTAGAGATGCCCAGAAAAGGGGGGCGGGGGGGGAGGGTTCACCTGTGACACCATTCAACTAGACTTTTAAACTCCCTCCTGTATGCTGATTCGTTACATTGATTTCACCAACTACAGTGGTGTCATCAACAAACATAAAAACGACATTGGTGCTGCACTTAACCACACACTCATAGGTATAAAGTGAGTAGAGTTGGCACATAGGTTTGTACTGCAGCTATGCTAATGGTGAATGATGAGATATCCATAATAACTTAAATTTAAAAGATATATGATACATTACTTAAGTATTGAAATACAAATACTCATACTGGTAAAACACAAACTTAATACTACTGCTAGCTTCTTCTAACAGCTAAAATACAAATATTATTATTTCTTCAAAAAAAAGAGACATTATAACAATTATAGAGTTTTTTTATTTTAAATAGAGTAGAGGGAATACTTCCATTACTCAATTAAGGTAATGCATGCTTGTATACATTTATGAGGTTGAAGTCGCCAAATTGTTGAAAGGAGACTTATTCAATTTAGGTATAAGAACCATAAAAATAGAAAAGGGAAGCTGCTGGAACAGTACATTTGTGGTTGACATCCCAGTGATTTATTTCCAGAAGCCTGTTAAAAAAAAAAGCTATTCTGCCAATTCTTGACAAGAAGCACTATCAGATTTATTACTGTATTTATATTTCTTGTTTCCATTCTGTCCAATGCTGGTTCTGCAGTAAGGAATCTGTCACCTTGTCTAAATTTCATAAATGTGAATACACTTTCCATATCAGCTGCTTACATGTACTTTGAAAAAAAAACGATGCAATGGATATGTTCAATATGCTTATGTTAAATTGTTTCCAGAATACTGAAGTTTAAGCACCAAATAAATTTTACTACTGTATTCTGCCATGCCTTTACATGATTACCATTTCAACACCGTGTAGAATTCCTAACTCCCATATGAAGCAAAGCAAAAGTACAAAATAAATGCCACAAATTGAATTTCACCTATTTTTGACCCACTAAGCTGTTATAGCATTTGGCAACAAAGACAATTCAGATCATCTTCAAGGATGTTGGATGATATCCACAACATACTTGGGTCCATGCTAGATTAGTTAACACCCAGAAAGATGTGCTAAAGCATTTTGGCAATAGTAAAAAGGTGTAAGGTCAATGATGTGACATCATTTCATACATGTATCCAAACTCAACAAGCAGAAATGTCCAGGTAGACTCATTGCTTTAGCCTGCTCTTGGTTAACAAAATGTATCTCCTCATTCTTTCTTTTGTTGTTCAATGCTTGTCCACATACATCGGTAAGATCTCGGTTACCTTGTATTTCCTGCTTACAAATGGCTTACCTTCACAATATTTCTGCCCCATGCCTGGATAGTGGGAGGATTGCCTGTTTCTTCCTTGCATAAAGTTCTCATTAATTCCCTTGCACCAACACGTTCAGTGGACATTAGAAGTGTCAAAGACAGAAGTGTGAATGGAAATGATGATGTCAAAATAAGAAGAATAGGCTTAGTGGAGCAAGAGTAGGCTGGAACATTGGGTTTCCTGGACACACCTGCTCGTGGGTCTTGGGTAGAAGGCAGGAGCAGACTGTGCAGGACTGAGGACTAGAATCCAATTGCTTGCAGTATGTGATTGAGAAATGTTTCCCCTACTACCTCCAATCTGGAATATGGAGGAAATATCTCACAAGCAGATGAAGCAAGTGATTGCTAGGGAAACACTGACCTACCTAACGTTCAGTTGTGGGATAACAGACATTTGAGATGTCTAAAAGATAACTTCTTGCTTCTAGTCAGTTCACCAATAACTTCAGACTCGGAAGTCTTGAAGGTGATATCAGGATTGTATCTTAGTGAACAGAGCGATGCAAGCTCAGGGGGGGTTTAAGATTATAAAAAGAGAATGGAAAAATCAATATTGAAATTAAAGGGTAAACTCTCCTTCATACTGAATAACTTCTGCAATGCCATTCCTTTTCTGCAGGTCAAAGCTGGATTAATGAGAATACACAAGGAAATATACATGGAACAGAACTTATTTCAATCAGGCTCAGGTCCCTTCCCTCAGCTCTTTTTCAGTATATTGATAATCACATTGGGCCTTCTTTCTAAAATCAAAGTTCGATACTTTTGCTGCCAATTTCCATGGCTTATCTCTGATTCTATCCTTTCCAGATTTCTGTCTTCATTTCAGAGGATAAATTAGTAACTAATATCCATTACAAGTCCATAAACTCCCCTGGCTATCCTAATCCAGCTTCCTGTAGCAACTTAATTTCACTCTCCCAGTTTTGCTACCACTGTCGCATGTGCTCTAATAATAGCACGTTCTCCTCAGATCCCTCTGAAACCGTCTTCCTTTATCATTACATTTGGTCTTTCTCTCTTTCATAGTTGACAATCATTCATCTTCTTCCAGCATTTCTGCTCACATCTTTTCCCCTCTAGGGCAGAGCAAGGATAAGGTTCTCCGAAAACACAACTTTACCATGGACATCTCAACAGCCTCTGCATTCACAGATCATTGTTTACACTTTCCACCATGTTTACCAATCAATACATCTTCTCTACCACTTGCCTTTCAACATTTCATAGAGACCATCACCTCTGCTATTCTCTGGTCTGCTCTTTCTTTTCCAAAAGACATTCTATTTCCCACACTTTTCCATGCAAAGATCATGAGGTATTTTACTTTGTCCCTTACCACTATTCAGAGACCTGCACAGTGCAGTGAAAAAACTACATGCCAAATTGGAGACAGCTTTGCTGAATACTCTCTTTTCCGTCATGGTGGACTCTGAACTTCCAGGTGCCAATCACTATACTTTTTTAAATCCTCTTCTGTTTGAATCTACTGAAATGTGGTTGCCTAAAGAGCTCCAGCAAAATCTACCATGAACTTGAGGAACAGAAACTCATCATTCATCTACGCACATTGGAGCTTTAGGGACTCTTATCAAATGTGATATTTCAGATCATGCTTTTCCTGCTTTTATCAGAACCTTACAGTTTTCCTGCAAGGTTAGCCATCTGTAAAGTTAGCCCAGTTTTTCTGTTGGACAGTTCCCATATTCTCTTTTTGCTTTCAGGTTTCAGCATCAACTCTGGCCTCTATTTCACAACTTTACACTAGTTTTCTCTTGCTTATTAACTACCCTCATTAAGCTGGACAGTGCCGAAAATTCGGCAATCCTGAACTCACTGTAGAGATATTCCCCTTGTCCTGTCTGCCTCTTCGCCATCCTTTCTGCAACTTTGCTTTTTTCTCTATCACAGTTCTCAAGAGCATTCATTCTGAAACATTAATTATGTTTCTTTTTCATGAGAAGCTGCCTGAACAGCTGAGTCTTTCCAGTCTTTACTGTTTTCATTTTATTTCCAGTTTCACAGACTTCTAATTTCCAATTTATAGATGCTTTAACTTCAAAACTCTGAGACTGATATGGAAACATTATCTCAAAAGTACTAAAATACAATACAAGAATACTTTCATGGAAAATTACAAAGAACTACAACTGCTCTATGTTTATAGAAACAATGGAACTTCATTAAAGATATTCCTGTAAATATTATGTATATTTTATGGAAGAAGATGCCATATTTACTTGCTTATCTAGTGATTACACAGAACTGATGTCTAATGAAAAGTTTCTAGGAACATTAAGTACAAGAGTTAACATATTCTTTGTATAAAGATGGGGTTCTGTTTGGTTGTATTGTTGTTACATTTTAGCATAATGTGTCCAAAATCAATGAATCCACTACAAAGATAATAGAATTTTAAGTGAAAATTTTGTTCTGCATAAATTAAGTTTTAGTTGTCTGCTCAACTTGTGCCCAGTAGAAGCTGGTTGCACCGACAAAACTAGCTGTCCCCACTTCTGAACATAACAAGTGTTTCAGCAACTTCCACTTCTATCTTTTCCATCACATTAAATGTAAAAACATCACTGCCTTAGCAAAGTCTAGGAAGACCACAAGTAATGCCTCATGTCTTACATTTTTAGGCGGCCTGGTCTCTCTACAAATGTCAGATCTAAAGAGACAAAAATCATTATCTTAACTGCTTAAACATAACTGACACAAAATAACTTTAAAACAGAAAGTCATCAGAATCTTTGTGAATTGATGCTGTCAGGTTGTCCAAAGTAAACTCCATAATACTTCCCTGAGAAGTGTGGATACTCTGACATCAGTTGCTGCTTCTTCTGAAACATCATTTGGAGAATTTAATCTTTGCCTAGAACCACCAGGTAAATCATGACAAGAAGGTGAAACTGTAGGAAGTTGAGGAGAAACATGTTCAAAGAAATATAAATGGCCTAGGTGAGTCTCATCCAATGTTAAGAAACAAGGCTCTCAAATGATGTTCTGTTAGGGACAAACTGCCCGGAGGTTCTTGAGGACCCCACTGCGTGAGTACTGCACCTAGGAGGGAGATAAATGGAGAACTGACAGGCCATTATCAATGCTCAATTCCACCCACTCAATTACAGCAGACTTCACATACAGTTGCCTCTAAAAGCTATGCTATAGTCTGTAGTCAAATCAATAACAAGCTTGTATAGAATTGAACAAGGTAGCTTGTCAAACTTCTATAGAATACTGAAGCATCCTTCAGGTTTCTGCACAGAAATGAGCAGGCAATTGGCAAGGAATGACTTACTTATCTGGAAAAGAATTCTTTGCTTGAAGCAGTCGGTCCCAATGATTCAGAGTTAATGAAAGGCACCATAGCAGATAGTGCTATTAGCATACACAAAAGAAATTATTCAATTTAATCAAGGGCTTTCATTAAGAATCCAAAATAGAGAAATGATGTGATTATGGCACCCATATCTAACACACAAATTGTCAGTCTCAGCACTAAGAGGCCTAGAAGGCTTTAGTAAATCACAACGCAACTAAATCACAGCAATACAGAATCTGAATAGTCAGGTTAGTCCCCAGCAATCGGGATGCAACACTGAGCTAAGGGAAACTACTGATCAGAAGTGCCAGCAGGTATGAAATTTCCTGCTAATCCTTGACTGTGACAAATCAATGTTTCCATATTGAGAGCTGTAACTCAAATAGAATGCTTTACCAACCTGGTGCCCATAGCCTTTACCTCCACCAAGGTGATACTGAAGACTGCAAGTCATTGCAAGTACTCAGTCAATCTCGTAGTCCACCTTCCAATGCAAGGCTATAATTCCAAATTGATAATATCTACACCGTTACGGACTAAAAACCTAAAAAAGATTCAAAATTAAGTTGCAGTTTTAAATGAAAAATTAATTCCCTCCCAGTTGAGGGATCACCAACAATAGTTTCACCAATCTGTCCAAAACAAAAAGGTGATATCTGAATAGGAAGAAAGTTGAAGGACTGATGTTCAGCATGTGCTTAAGTATACTGCCTTTGGCAGGGAATGTCAGGGATTGGAACAGATTTGTAGACTTTGAACCAAATAATGATCTCCACATTGAGTTGCCTTCAAAACATGTTCAATGAATAATTTAATAATAAAGAAACACAAAACACATTTGAACAAAAGTTTAAATGAATACAAATGTGATAGTGATAGCTACATTAACCAACTGAACAATTTTGCCTTCCTACTGGCCCTTTGACAATGTCACAACAATTTTTCTACACGAGTGGAAGGTATAGTAGCGCAAAGATAGCCTCGGGAATTTGTAGTCAAACGTAACCACTGGAGACACCTGTTTAGTGCAGACCAGTGAGACAGCAGCAGGGTGTACTCAAGCCAGACGAGTGAGGTCCATGTAGTGAGACTTTTTCAGAAAGATCTTCTTAAAACAAAGCATCCCTTTACAATAGGGGGTGCCAGAGAGAGATCAGATAACAGAAGGATGTGAAAGACACTGAATTCCATTGTCCTTACTAACTTCAAACTATCATCAGCTGTCTGCTTGAGTTTTCGATTGTGAATGACGATTGATCTTGCAAGGAAGGAATTCAAACATTATTAAAGTCCTCCAGCACCCAGCGCATGCCCTTTTCTCACTGTTACCATCAGGTAGGAGATACAGAAGCCTGAAGGCACATACTCAGCGATTCAGGAACAGCTTCTTCCCCTCCGCCATTCAATTCCTGAATGGACTTTGAAGCTTTGGACACTACCTCACTTATTTTAATATACAGTATTTCTGTTTTTGCACTTTTTAAAATAATCTATTCAATATACATACTTGATTTGCTTGTTTATTTATTATTGTTTTATTTTTTTTCTCTCTGCTAGATTATGTATTGCATTGAACTGCAGCTGCTAAGTTAACAAATTTCACATCACTTGCCAGTGATAATAAACCTGATTCTGGTACAATATCTGTTACTGATAAGCCATTTCTGTATAAAAATATGAGTTTTCTGTTGAGGCTTCAGAACATTGTGGGTGATAAGCAACCATGCTGTTCTCTGGGTGCAGAAGTAAAATTAAAGGAATGCCTGAGTGTGTGCTCTGGGCCCAATTGTTTTATTTATTTTATTATCGGCAACAACATTTACTTCAACACAGGGAACCAGATTGCAAGTGAAAATCAATCCCAAAAATCACAAATTCTGGACATCCCGAGGGATCCATTTGCACTCCTAGTACAAATTAGAAATGCAGTACAATCATACTGCAGTTACACTGGAAAATCTTGGCATTGAACAAAGGCAGATTTAACATCTTTATCCATTTTAGTGGAGAGGAATGACTGCAAATGATAGAGCTAGGATTCAGGAAATCTGCATTTTGTTTTGAGGTATATTCATTTGATAATATACAGAATTCAATATATTTAGACAAATTTTCAGTAATTAGTAACACACACAAAATGCTGGAAGAACTCAGCATTATGAATAAGCAGTCAACACTTTGGGCCCAGACACTTCTTCAGAACTGGAAAGGGGAAGGCAGCAGAATGAAAAGATGGGGGGAGCGGGGAGGAAGACTAACTAAAAGGTGATAGGTGAAGTCTGTTGGGTGGGGAAGGTAAAGGGCTGGAGAAGAAGGAATCTGATAGGAGAAGAGAGTGAACCATGAGAGAAAGGGAAAAAGTAGGGACACCAGGAGGAGATAGGCAGGTGAGGAACAGAGGTAGGAGGTCAGATTGGGGAATAGTAGAAGACAGAAGGGGGAGAAAAAGAATTCAAGAAGAAATCAATGTTCATTCCATCAAGTTGGAGGCTACCTTACAGAATATGAGGTGTGGCTCCTCCACCTTCAGAGTGGCCTCATCATGGCAAAAGAGGAGGCCAACATGTTGAAATAGGAATGGGGATGGGAATTAAAATGGTTAGCCACCAGGTAATTTTTTTGGGCAGATTCAGCAGAGGTGCTTGACAAAGCAGTCCTCCCACTTACATCAGCTGTCTGTAATGTAGAGGAGGCCACAATGAGAACACAGAATACAATAGATGAACCCAACAGCTTTACAGATGAAATGTTGCCTCACCCAAAAGGATGTTTGCGGCCTTGAATGGAGGTAAGGGAGGAGGTGAATGGGAGGTGTAGCATTTCTATCACCTCCAGGGATACTTGCAAGGAGGGAGATGAGTGGAGAAGGACAAATGGACAAGGGAATCACACAGGGAGCAACCTTTCCAAAAAGTAGAGAGTGCAGATGGGGGGTGGAGGAGGCAAAGGTGTGTTCGGTGGTTGGATCCCAGAGGCTCATTAGGTAGTGAGGACAAGAGGATCTCTACTCCTCTTAAGGCAGCAGGAAGAAGGGATGAGCAAGGAAGTCTGGGAAATGGATGGAAATGGAAGGACATGGTGAGAGAAGGTGATTCCTGTTCTTTGAAGGAGGAAATCTCTGACGTCCTGGAAAGGAAAGCCTCACCTTGGGAACAAATGCAGTGGAAACAATGGATCTGAGAAAAAGATACAGCATTTTTACAGGAGATAGTGGCGGGGGGGGGGGGGGGGAGTGGTATAGTCAAGATAGCAAGATAGCCATGAGAATAGTTATCCTGAGCTGAAGGTGAAATTGTTGAGGCTGAGGACCAGATGAAGTAGGATGGTGGTTGGTGGTGGAGGGGAACTGTTGAGAAAGAAGCAAATCAGTTTCATGTGTTACAGAGACATACAAACTTTTTAACTTTTCAGTAAGTGTGACAACCAGTTTATACTTCATCGTACTGCAGTGTGACTGGCATGCAGTGTCAGAAATGGGTCAAGTGAATTTAAGGGCAGGGTGGAAGTTGGAAGCAACGTTGATGAAATTGACAAGCTCAGCATGGGTGCATGATACAGCACCAATACAGTTGTCAATACAGCACAGGAAGAGTTGAGGAGCATTATCAGAGAAGGCTGAGAACATGGACTGTTCTATGTAGTCAACAAAAAGGCAGGCACAGCTGAGGCCCATGGCTACCTTTGAGCTTGGAGAAAGTGAGAAGAATTGAAGGAGAAATTGTTGGGGGCAAGGACCAGTTCTGTCAGATGGAGCACAGGTGGTGGTGGTGGTGGAGGGGAACTGGTTGGATCTTCTGTTGAGAAAGAAGCAAATTAGTTTCAATCAGTAAATAGTTTTCCTTTATGTTTTTTAATTGAAAAATAAATTATATGGTTTTAATAAAATGAAAAGTTAATGTTTTAGAAAACTTTGTTTAACATTCATGCGTTACAGAGATACACAAATATTAAGCTCTTTGATAAGTGTGACAACCAGATTATACTTCCACCATACTGCAATTACACTTAGAGACAATATGTTACACAAGTCAAATCCATTCAACTGTTAAAAAAATATGAAAAGCTATGGGAGGCCTTGCAAAGACAGAACTATATAATCTGAAAGGCATCATAAAAGAAACAGAACAGCCTGTTGAGTTTACTTAAATGTATTTTTAAAACATACAAGTCATCATTCATTTGATAAATCCACTGTGACTAAAAAGTGTCATTTTCAATCCAAATACAATCAGCAAAAGCAATTATTTTTATCTAGAAGTCTACACTCAGTGGCCACTGAGTGTAGGTTTGTGGTCTTCTGCTGCTCTAGCCCATCCATTTCAATGTTTGAAGTATTGTACATTCAGATGCTCTTCTGCACACTACTGCTGTAACGCGTGGTTATTTGAATTACTGTTGCCTTCCTGTCAGTTTAAACCAGCGTCACTATCTCCTGTGGCTCTTCATTAACAAGGCATTTTCATCCACAGAATTGGTGCTCACTGAATGTTTCTGTGTGTTTTTTTTAAACACCATTCTCTGTAAACTCTGCAGTCCAAGGATCCCTTGGTTAATGGCAAGGCTCCATGGCACAAAAAATGGCTGGAAACCCCTGCACTAGAGATTGTTGTGCATGAAAATCCCAGGAAATCAGCAATTTCTGAGATGCTCAAACCACCCTATCTGGCACCAATTAGATCATATTCCTTCCCCATTCTGATGTTTGATCTGAACAACAACTGAACCTCTTGACCATATCTGCATGCTTTTAGGCATTGTGCTGCTGCTAATGATTGGCTAATTAGAAGTTTGCATTAACAAGCAAATGTATCTAATAAAGTGGCCACTGAGTGTACCGTCATGAACTAGATACTTAACTTTCATATGCAAATATACCTGTGATTTAAATTGCTTGCAAGAAATTGTGAAAACAATTTCAATTACCCTTTGTGTAAATGCACAATGAGATGCAAACTGCATTCTGGGGCACCTTCAAAAAGATAATACAAGACAACTTTCAATGCATGTATTAAAGTTAATTTAATATTTACTTGCTTGGCGTAAGTGTGTGTATATGTGTGCGTGTGTGTGTGTGTATATGTGTGCGCGTGCACGCGCCCTTAACTCCTGGTGGAGTCGTCAGGGCGCTGTCGTGACAAGCTTTTTGGCACTGATCTTTTTGGTATGCTCATCGTACAGCGTGTCCTGGGCATCTGAAACCTGGCAGAGCGCTTCCCTCTCCAGGCCCTTTTTTTTTTTTTTACGAGGTCAAGTTGTTAGCTCGACACTCAACCCAGGCATGGATGGAGAGAGCGTGCAAGGGAGCCAGTCAGATTCGAACTTGGGACCTCTCACCCCGAAGTCCAGCGCTGATGCCACTACGCCACCAGCTGGCGCAATTAAACAGGTTCAATTATTTGTGCAGCTTGATCAGGGACAATCAACATGGCTTTGTGAAGGGCAGATCAGGTCTAACAAGCCTGATAGAGTTCTTTGAAAAGGTGACCAGGCATATAGATGAGGGTAGTGCAGTGGATGTGATCTATATGGATTTTAGTAAGGCATTTGACAAGGTTCTACACGGTAGGCTTATTCAGAAAGTTAGAAGGCATGGGATCCAGGGAAGTTTGGCCAGGTGGATTCAGAATTGGCTTGCCTGCAGAAGGCAGAGGGTGATGGTGAAGGGAGTACATTCAGATTGGACGATTGTGACTAGTGGTGTCCCACAAGGATCTGTTCTGGGACCTCTACTTTTCGTGATTTTTATTAACGACCTGGATGTTGGGGTAGAAAGGTGGGTTGGCAAGTTTGCAGACGACACAAAGGTTGGTGGTGTTGTAGATAGTGTAGAGGATTGTCAAAGATTGCAGAGAGACATTGACAGGATGCAGAAGTGGGCTGAGAAGTGGCAGATGGAGTTCAACCCAGAGAAGTGTGAGGTGGTATACTTTGGAAGGACAAACTCCAAGGCAGAGTACAAAGTAAATGGCAGGATACTTGGTAGTGTGGAGGAGCAGAGGGATCTCGGGGTACATGTCCACAGATCCCTGAAAGTTGCCTCACAGGTGGATGGGGTAGTTAGGAAAGCTTATGGGGTGTTAGCTTTCATAAGTCGAGGGATAGAGTTTAAGAGTCGCGATGTAATGATGCAGCTCTCTAAAACTCTGGTTAGGCCACACTTGGAGTACTCTGTCCAGTTCTGGTCACCTCACTCTAGGAAGGATGTGGAAGCATTGGAAAGGGTAGAGGAGATTTACCAGGAGGCTGCCTGGTTTAGAAAGTATGCATTATGATCAGAGATTAAGGGAGCTAGGGCTTTACACTTTGGAGAGGAGGAGGATGAGAGGAGACATGATAGAGGTGTACAAGATAATAAGAGGAATAGATAGAGTGGATAGCCAGCGCCTCTTCCCCAGGGCACCACTGCTCAATACAAGAGGACATGGCTTTAAGGTAAGGGGTGGGAAGTTCAAGGGGGATATTAGAGGTAGGCTTTTTTAGTCAGAGAGTGGCTGGTGCGTGGAATACACTGCCTGAGTCAGTGGTGGAGACAGATACACTAGTGAAGTTTAAGAGACTACTAGACAGATATATGGAGGAATTTAAGGTAGGGGCTTATATGGGAGGCAGGGTTTGAGGGTCGGCACAACATTGTGGGCCGAAGGGCCTGTACTGTGCTGTACTATTCTATGTTCTATGTTTGTGATGAGAAAGAACAGTTAATTCATAATTTTGAGACATGGGTAACATTCAACCTTGACATTAAATATTGATATTTTAAAATTTGCATGACATTAAATAAAAATAAATCTTGCAAGTAAAGTAATAAATAAACCATTGTGGTATGAAGATGCTACCGTTTTTCAGCTTTAAGCTGAAACTCAAAAAAGATGAAGTTTATTAGATGGAAAACAATGTCAAACAATTAAATTTACACTGTTGCATGCCAAAAGTGGAGGTTCTAGTTTTACCTTCTGGTGTGTCATTACTTTAGGCAGTAGGCAAATTCCACTGAGATCCTGAAAATGAGCTGGTGTTCAAAATACTCAAGTAAAAATGGTAACAATAAGAGAAAGATAAAAATTATGTCAACGTCAAATTACTGAGCATATGTTAAAATAATTATCAAATGTAAAATAATGCCAATCACAAATTATACCTTATGTTTTCTACAAGGAATCATTTGAACAAATTAGAACAATTATAATACATTAAAATATATCCCAGCAAAACAAGTGATTGCAAAGTGTGTCTTTTTATTGACAGTGTCTGTACATTTGATTTTTTTTTATTATTATAGCTGCTTGATCAAAATATCTTCCTAATAGAGATACATTTATAAGTCATGGAGACAAAAAATGCTGTAGACTGGAGTGACAGTCTGCTGGAGGAACTGAGTGGGCTGAGCACTATCTGTGGGGTACAAATTGCAATGGGAGATAGAAAACGCATGTAAAAGGGGCCATGTTACAACAGTCGTGGAAGATTTCAATATGCAGGTAGAATAGCAAAATCAGGTTGGAGCTGAGTTGGCTGCTCTGTGTTTCTGCTCCGCTGGTGTGAAAAGTGGGGACCAAGGATTGGTTTGGGCCTACTCTGGCTGCTCCAAGAGAGGATCTGGGACTCAGTCCGGCTTGAGATATTGTTGGCTTGCTTCTATTGTTTGAACAGTATAATTTTTCTCTCTTTCTCTGTGCAGTGGTGTTAGGTCTTTTGTTTAATTTGTTTAATCTCTTCGCTCCCCCTGATTTATGGCTGCCTATAAGCAGACAATTTTCAAGGTGTATAATTTATACATGTTTTGGTAATAAATGTGCTTTGAATCTTTGTGATTTGTTGGACAATTTTTCCTCTTAAGGAAACCATGCTGACATTAGCCTACTTTATCCTGTACTTTTAAGTACCCCAAAACCGCATCCTTAATAATGGACTCCAATATCTTCCCAACCACAGAAGTTTGGCTAACTGGCCCATAATTTCCTTTCTTCTGCTTCCCTCCCTTCTTAAAGAGCTATATTTGCAATCTTCCAGTCCTCCGGAACCACTCCAGAATCCAGTGATTCATTACCAATGCCTCCACAATCTCTTCACCTACCTCTTTTATTTTTTTATTATTAATTTTTTTTATACCTACCTCTTTTAGAACCCTGGGATGTAGTCTGTCTGGTCCAGATGACTTACCTACCTTCAGACTTTTGAGCTTCCCACATACCTTCTCCTTAGTAATAGCAACTAGGTTCACTTCTGCCTGTGACACTCCCTAATTTCTGGCATACTGCTAGTGTCTTTCAAAGTGAAGACTGACTCAAAATATTTCGTAAGTTTGCTTGACATTTCTTTGTCCTTCATTACTAAGTCTCCAGCATCATTTTCCAATGGTCCGATATCCACTCTCGCTTCTCTTTTACTCTGCATATTTGAAAAAAACTTTGGTATCCTTTTTTACATTATTGGCTTGTTTACCTTCAAATTTCATCTTTTCTCGTTATGGTTTGCTTTAACTTGTTTTCTGTTGTTTTTTTTTTAAAAAGCTTTCCAATCCTCTAATCTATTAAGCTTTGCTATATTGTATGCCCTCTTCTTAGTTTTTATGCTGCCCTTGACTTCCCTTGTCAGCCATGGTTGCCTCATCCTCCTTTTAGAATACTTCTTCATCTTTGGGTATCTATCCTGTGGCTTCCAAATTGTCCCCAGAAACTCCAGCCATTGTTGATTGGCAGTCATCCTTGCTAGTGACCCTTCCAATCAACTTTGGCCAGCTCCTATCTCATGCTCTGTAATCCCCTTTACTCCACTCTAATACTGAGACATTTGACTTGAGTTTCTACCTCTTAAAGTATAGGGTGAATTCTATTATAAGGGTTCCTTTACCTTAAGCTCGCTAATCAAATCTAGGACATTACACAATACCTCATCCAGAATTGCCTTTTCCCTAGTGGGTTCAACCATAAGCTCCTTTAAAGAGCCACCTTGAAGGCACACTACACATTCCATCTGTCGGGATAATGCACCAACCTGATTTTCCCAATCTACCAGCATATAGAAACCTTCCAGGACTGTTGTAACATTGCCCTTTTTACATGCGTTTCTATCTCCCATTGCAATTTGCACCCCACACCCTGGCTACTGCTTGGAGGCCTATATATAACTCCCATGAGGAGCTATTTACCCTAGTATTTTCTAAACTCTACCCAAAAGTATTCTACATCTTCCAATTCTATGCCACATCTCTCAGGATTTGATTTCACTTTTTACCAATAGAACCACCCCAACCCCTCTGTCTACCTACTTATCCTTTCAATACAAAGTGTATGCTTAGATGTTAAGTTCCCAACCATGATCTCCAGCCACGACTCAGTAATGCCCACAATATCATACCTGACTATTTTTAATTGTGCTATGAGGTCATCTTTCTTATTTCATATTTTACGTGTATTCAAATATCACAACTCCAGTCCTGTATTCATCACCCTTTTCCATTTTGCTCTCATGTTTCCTTTCAACTCATCTCAATGACTCCAATTTTCCCCTATCATCTGCCTGTCCCCTCATGGTCTTTCAATACACTGTACCTACTTCTATACCAACTGCCCCATCCACAGCTCTATCACTCTAGTTCCCAGCCCCTGCCAATTCATTTTAAACCCTTCCCTGAGGAGATCCCAATGATCCAGAAATCTGAAACCCTGCCTCCTACATCAGTTCCTCAGCAACTCATTCATTTGTTCTATTCCGGCCCTGACTAGCATGTAGCACTGGAAATAATCCAGTACCTTGCAGGCTCTGCTCTTTAACCTCTTCCCTTACTCCCTTTTTTTCACAGCGCAGGACCTCCTCCCCCTTTCTACCTACGTCATTGGTGCCAATGTGCACTACGAGCTCTAGCTGCTCACCCTTCCTCTTGAAAATATTCTGCAGCTGCTCTGAGGCATCCTTGACCCTAACACCTGGGAGGTATCACACCATCTTGGAGCCACATAATCTCTTATCCATCCCCTAATTAACGAGTCTCCTACTACTAATGCTCTATCTGACATTAGCCTCCCTTGCTGAGCCTCAGAGCTAGCCACAGTGCCACTGGCCTGGCTGCTGCTATTCTGTCCTAATAGGTCACCCCTCCCCAGCAGTATCCAAACTTGTTGCTGAGGACAATGGCCATGGGAAAACCCCGCACTAACTGCTTTCTCCCTTTACTTCTCCTGAAGGCTGTACTATGGGTGTGACCACCTCAGTAAAGTCTCATCCAGGAGGGTTTCAGCCACCTGTATGGTCCTGAGTACATCCAGATCCAGCTTCAGTTTCTTGGCTTTGTCAGTCAGGAGCTGAAGTTGGGTGCACTTCCTGCAGACGTAGTCATCAGATAGACTGTTAGGCACCTTCAATCCCACATCTTACAGGAGGAGCATCCCACATTTTACCGGAGGAGCATTCTGCTGTCTTAACTACATATAACACTTGTTATACCTGTGTCTCTAACTTCTTAAGTTTAAGTTCCACAATCAACTAAATGCTCAGCACCCTTAGCCTTGCCTGTTCTCAGGGAAGCCTGTTGAGCCAAAGCCTGACTAATCTAACACTGACCCACTCACGCAATGGCCACCTCATATATACCTCACTTCTTTTTATTGGCTCTTGCCCAATTACAAATAACCCAAGCAACCTCCCGCTTGCCAAACAAGTCCCAAAAGGCCCTGATCATTTTTAAAATCTGATGCTTAAAGTCCACAAGGAACTATCGCCAGTTCACTCCGCGATTTCCCATTCAGCAGACTGTGCTTTAGTACTCTATGACTCTATGCTGGAGGTTCAAAAGACTTTTAGATAGCCATATGAATATTCAGGGAATGGGGCTATATGGATGTACAGGCAGAAGTGATTACTTCAATTTGGCATCAAGCTCGGTCAGGCATTTTGGACCATACGTGCAAAAGTATCAGTGATATGACATAATGTAAAACAGGCTACAATGTCACATGGAATGCTACTTTGCACTGAATTGATAGATGTTATTAAATGAAAATGGTGAGAGCCAAGGCTGTATCCTACAACTACAAAAGGAAACTAACATCATTTCAATTTAGGAGCTTATTCTTCATAACAATTCACCAATTAGCATTTAACACACAAAAGGAGGTGCATGCATGTATTAAATGTCTATGTCATATGTTATGTCAATTGTTTTAAATTAAAGATGGTCAACTTGACTAAAATGATTAAACACTGTTTTGTGTGCAAAAGCTTTAAATTGGCAGTGATGAATATGGTACTGATATCATAAGCAGTTTTTTTGTAGAGAATTTCATCTATGCATCCTTCCTATATCGGGATTTCTCTGTCAAAATGTTTTTTTTTGCTCCACGTTTCCTTTCCTCGTTATGTCACTGATTTATGAAACAGCACAATACCAGCTACCTTAATGTGCAGACACTTCAAATCCTGCAAAAATACACAATTTAGCACCCTCCAACAGAATAACTCAAAATCAGATGCATCTCTGACCAAGACTGACCCCTGTGATTATAGTTACCCTGCCTATTCAGCCAACTATTTGTTCACATAAATGAGTATAGCACGATGACACCTCTCCCATAATTTACTGCAAAGATGGTGTTACCTGGCTGATGTGCAGTATTATGTGTGGTGTAAATCTAATAATATGCTTCAGCTAGGTAATACCATCCCTACTGTAAGGTATAGTGGTGGTAGCATCATGCTATGGGAATGATTTTCAGCAGCAGGGACTGGAAATCTGGTCAGGATTGATGTGAAGATGAATGCTGCTAAATACAGAGAGGTCTTGGATAAAAATCTGCTAGCCTCTGCAGAAAGCTTAAACTGGGGAAGAAGTTTGTCTTTCAGCAGAACAACAACCCAAAGCACACAACAGCAACCAAGGAGTACCTTTAAATGAAGAAAATAGGTGCCCTTGAGTGGCCCAGTCATACTGGCTCCCTCATTCTTCTGAACTCTAGTGAATACAAGCCCAGAGCTATCAACACTCTTCATATGATAAGCCAGTCGATCCTGGAATCATTTTTGTGAACCTCCATTGAACACTCTCCAATTTCAGCACATCCCTTCTAAGATAAAGGGGCCCAAAACTGCTCGCAATACTCCAAGTGAGACCTCACCAGTGCTTTATAAGGTTTCAACATTACATCCTTACTTTTACATTCTTGTCAACTTGGAATGAATAGCAACATTGCATTTGTCTTCCTCACCACACTCAACCTGCAAATTAAACTTTAGGAATCTTGTCTTTAGGAGATTTTCTCACCTCTGGTAAGACGCCAAGATTATTGTCCACTGCTTTTCCCCAATTAACCTGGCATAGTTTAAGAAATTTTGCAAGGAGAAATAGACAAATCTTGTCCCATCACTTGTGAAAGACTAATAGAGACTTATTAAAAAGACTACTGGCTGTAATTGCTGCAAGAGGTGGTTCAAGTAAGTACTGAACGGGGGGGGGGGGGGGTGATGAATACCTCCGAACTACTGACATTTCAGTTTTGAATTTTTAGTTTTTCATGCTTTACAATTTTCCAGTTTTGGGCTCTGCTGTGAAAAAAGCATGCGGTTCATAAATAAAAATTTTCAGTTAAATTGAGTGAACTTGGCCTTTTCTCCTTGGAGTGACAAAGGATGAGAGGTGACCTGATAGAGGCGTATAAGATGATGAGAGGTATTGATCGTGTGGATAGTCAGAGGCCTTTTCCCAGAGCTGAAATGGCTAACATGAGAGAACACAGTTTTAAGGTGCTTGGAAGTAGGTACAAAGGAGATGTCAGGGGTAAGTTTATTTTATTTTTTATTATTTATTTATTTTTTACGCAGAGTGGTGAGTATGTGGAATGGGCTGCCTGCGATGGTGGTGGAGGTGGACACAATAGGGTCTTTTAAGAGACTCTTGGATAGGTACATGGAGCTTAGAAAAAGAGGGCTATGGGTAACCCAAGGTACTTTCTAAAGTAAGTACATTTTCGGCACAGCACTGTGGGCTGAAGGGCCTGTATTGTGCTGAGGGTTTCTATGTTTCTAAATTGATCAAATTCTCTGTTGTAATACTTATTTATGTGAACAAAGGGTTGGGGGCTCAATACTTTATCAAAACACTGTAGGTAAACAGTCATGAATTACTCATTCTGAAATATGGGCTACCTAATCAAAAATAACAATTTTCATATAGCTTTTATACTGTTTGTTCTGCATTACCATGGACTAAAGGAGGTTGAAATCAAGAACTACAGTAGCAGAGTGAACACACATAAATACAGCGTGTGCTGACTGACTGTTAATCAAAGCAAATGAGCCTTTATCATTTTTTTATTAATGAAGATAATACTGGAATAGTGAGTATGTGCAACATAAAGTGTATCAAAATAAATTTTCTTGACACACATCAAAGTTGCTGGTGAACGCAGCAGGCCAGGCAGCATCTCTAGGAAGAGGTACAGTCAACGTTTCAGGCCAAGACCCTTTGTCAGGTCTGAAACGTCAACTGTACCTCTTCCTAGAGATGCTGCCTGGCCTGCTGCGTTCACCAGCAACTTTGATGTGTGTTGCTTGAATTTCCAGCATCTGCAGAATTCCTGTTGTTTAAATTTTCTTGACAACTAGTTGTTAAGTAGTTTCATCAACAATTAAAGATGACTTTCAAATTTATTTTCTACTTTTGTATCTAGTTCAGTCAATCGTACCTAAGAATTTAGAAATATTAGTTTACTTATAAGTCATCAGAAAGAGCATAAAATATATTAAAAGGTAACAAAATTGACATGTATGGTTAGAATGGTTTTAAAAGCTGTAATAAAGGTTACTGTAATCAAGTGAAAACTATGACCTTGACCTCAAACTACCCATTTTTTTAAACCACATTACAAAGTTCTTCCATTAGTGCAAAAAGGAGTGTGAGAAACATGAAATTGTTTACCTTTACAATACATTTTAGACAAAAGGAAAGATCAGCAACCAAATGACTTAGGTTAATTCAGTAAGTGCATACGATGATAATGAAAATATCAGAATCACTGATGTATATGAAACTTGTTGCTTTACAGCAGCAGTACAGAAGAAATAAAAATCTATAAATGACAAAAATCAAATTGTGCAAAAATGACAGAATAACAAGATCAAATTATACATGTCTAAAGATCTGTAATTTGCCAAAGGGATGTAATGGATAATTTCTACATTAATATATATATATATATATATATATATATATATATATATATACACACACACACACACTTTTTTCTCACTAACTATATACTACAGAAATATTCAAATGTTATTCTCATTAGTATAATAAAGAAAGCCAAATAGATGGACTTTGATCAAAAAAGCTGATCCCCACATTGCAGATTTGTTGTTTGCAAAAGGAACCGCCACCATTCCCTTCAGTCCTCATTTCCCCCATTCACTATCATTGCTCTAATAATTACATTCAAATATTTTGTGCTTCAAATTAGACCAAATTTAACCAGCATTCAGAAGTCATTAGGATGGAGGCCAAGGAGAACTTGACATAGTTTAATTTTCAGATCAAGTACGTCATAGGAACTTAGAAAACCTACAGCACAATACAGGCCCTTCGGCCCACAAAGCTGTGCCGGACGTGTTCTAACCTTAGAAATTACCTAGGGTTACCCACAGCCCTCTATTTTTCTAAGCGCCATGTACCCCTCCAGGAGTCCCTTAAAAGACCCAATTGTATCCACCTTCGCCACTGTTGCCGGCAGCCCATTCCACGCACTCACCACTCTGCGTAAAAAACGTACTCCTGAAATCTCCTCTGTACCTACTTCCAAGCACCTTAAAACTGTGCCCTCTCGTGCTAGCCATTCCAGCCCTGGGAAAACATCTCTGACTATCCACACAATCAATGCCTCTCATCATCGTATACACCTCTGTCAGGTCACCTCTCATCCTAAACATCGCTCCAGGGAAAAAAAGCCGAGTTCACTCAACCTATTCTCATAAGGCACGCTCCCCAATCCAGGCAACATCCTTGCAAATCTCCTCTGCATCCTTTCTATGATTTCCACATCCTTCCTACAGTGAGACAACCAGAACTGAGCACAGTACTCCAAGTGGGGTCTGACCGGGGTCCTTTATAGCTGCAACATTACCTCTTGGATCCTAAACTCAATCCCATGATTGATAAAGGCCAATGCATCGTATGCTTCTTAACCACAGAGTCAACTTGCATAGCAACTTTGAGTGTCTTATGGACTTGGACCCCAAGATCCCTCTGATCCTCCACACTGCCAAGAGTCTTACCATTCATACTATATTCATATTTGACCTACCAAACTGAAGCACCTCACACTTATCTGAGTTGAACTCCATCTGCCACTTTTCAGCTCAGTTTTGCATCCTATCAATGTCCCGCTGGAACCTCTGACAGCCCTCCATACTATCCACAACACCTCCAATCTTTGTGTCATCAGCAAATTTACTAACCCATCCCTCCGCTTCTTCATCTAGGTCATTTATAAAAATCACAAAGAGTAGGGGTCCCAGAACAGATCCCTGAGGCACATCACTGGTGACAGACCTCCATGCAGAATATGACCTGTCTACAACCACTCTTTGCCTTCTGCGGGCAAGCCAGGTCTGGATCCACAAAGTAATGTCCCCTTGGATCCCATGCCTCCTTACTTTCTCAATAAGCCTTGCATGGGGTACCTTATCAAATGCCATGCTGAAATCCATATACACTACATCTACTGCTCTACCTTCATCACTGTGTTTAGTCACATCCTTAAAAAATTCAATCAGGCTCGTAAGGCACGACCTGCCTTTGACAAAGCTATACTGACTATTCCTAACTATAGTATGCCTCTCCAAATGTTTATAAATCCTGCCTCTCAGGATCTTCTCCATCAACTTACCAACCACTTAAGTGGTCTATAATTTCCTGGGCTATCTCTACTCCCTTTCTTGAATAATAGAACAACATCCGAAACCCTCCAATCCTCTGGAACCTCTCCCGTCCCCATTGATAGAAACATAGAAAATAGATGCAGTAGTAGGCCATTTGGCCCTTCAAGCCTGCACCGCAATTCAGTACGATCATGGCTGATCATCTAACTCTGAACCCTGTACCTGCCTTCTGTCCATACCCCCTGATCCCTTTAGCCACACGGGCCATATCTAACTCCCTCTTAAATACAGCCAATGAACTGGCCTCAACTGTTACTTGTGGCAGAGAATTCCACAGATTCACCACGCTCTGTGTGAAGAAGTTTTTCCTCATCTCGGTCCTAAAGGCTTCCCCTTTATCCTCCAACTGTGACCCCTCGTTCTGAACTTCCCCAACATCGGGAACAATCTTCCTGCATCTAGCCTGTCCAATCCCTTTAGAATTTTATACATTTCAATCAGATCCCCCCCCCAATCTTCTAAATTCCAGAGAGTACAAGCCTAGTCGATCCAGTCTTTCATCATATGAAAGTCCTGCCTTCCTAGGAATCAATCTGGTGAATCTTCTTTGAACTCCCTCTATGGCAAGAATGTCTTTCCTCAGATTAGGGGACCAAAACTGCACACAATACTCCAGGTGTGCTCTCACCAAGGCCTTGTACAACTGCAGTAGTATCTCCTTGCTCCTGTACTCGAATGCTCTTGCTATGAATGCCAGCATACCATTCGCCTTTTTCACCGCCTGCTGTACCTGCATGCCCACTTTCAATGGCTAGTGTACAATGTCACCCAGGTCTTGTTGCACCTCCCCTTTTCCTAATCGGCCACCATTCAGATAATAATCTGTTTTCCTGTTCTTGCCACCGAAGTGGATAACCTCACATTTATCCACATTAAATTGCATCTGCCATGAATTTGCCCACTCACCTAACCTATCCAAGTCACCCTGCATCCTCTTAGCATCCTCCTCACAGCTAACACTGCTGCCCAGCTTCGTGTCATCCGCAAACTTGGAGATGCTGCATTTAATTCCCTCATCCAAGTCATTAATATATATTGTAAACAACTGAGGTCCCAGCACTGAGCCTTGCGGTCCCCCACTAGTCACTGCCTGCCATTCTGAAAAGGTCCCGTTTATTCCCACTCTTTGCTTCCTGTCTGCCAACCAATTCTCTATCCACATCAATACCATACGCCCAATACCGCGTGCTTTAAGTTTGCACACTAACCTCCTGTGTGGGACCTTGTCAAAAGCCTTTTGAAAATCTAAATGTACCACATCCACTGGTTCTCCGCTATCCACTCTACTAGTTACATCTTCAAAAAATTCTATGAGATTCGTCAGACATAGAACCATAGAAACTGCAGCACAGAAACAGGCCCTTTGGCCCTTCTTGGCTGTGCTGAACCATTTTCTGCCTAGTCCCACTGACCTGCACACGGACCATATCCCTCCATACACCTCCCATCCATGTATCTGTCCAATTTATTCTTAAATGTTAAAAAAGAACCCGCATTTACCACCTCGTCCGGCAGCTCATTCCATACTCCCACCACTCTCTGTGTGAAGAAGCCCCCCCTAATGTTCCCTTTAAACTTTCCCCCCCTCACCCTTAACCCATGTCCTCTGGTTTTTTTCTCCCCTTGCCTCAGTGGAAAAAGCTTGCTTGCATTCACCCTATCTATACCCATCATAATTTTATATACCTCTATCAAATCTCCCCTCATTCTTCTACGCTCCAGGGAATAAAGTCCTAACCTATTCAACCTTTCTCTGTAACTGAGTTTCTCAAGTCCCAGCAACATCCTTGCAAACCTTCTCTGCACTCTTTCAACCTTATTTATATTCTTCCTGTAATTTGGTGACCAAAACTGAACACAATACTCCAGATTCGGCCTCACCAATGCCTTATACAACCTCATCATAACATTCCAGCTCTTATACTCAATACTTCGATTTATAAAGGCCAATGTACCAAAAGCTCTCTTTACTACCCTATCTACCTGTGACGACACTTTTAGGGAATTTTGTATCTGTATTCCCAGATCCCTCTGTTCCACTGCACTCCTCAGTGCCTTACCATTAACCCTGTATGTTCTACCTTGGTTTGTCCTTCCAAAGTGCAATACCTCACACTTGTCAGTATTAAACTCCATCTGCCATTTTTCAGCCCATTTTTCCAGATGGTCCAAGTCCCTCTGCAGGCTCTGAAAACCTTCCTCACTGTCTACTACACCTCCAATCTTTGTATCATCAGCAAACTTGCTGACCAATTTACCACATTATCATCCAGATCATTGATATAGATGACAAATAACAATGGACCCAGCACTGATCCCTGTGGCACACCACTAGTCACAGGCCTCCGCTCAGAGAAGCAATTTTCTACCACCACTCTCTGGCTTCTTCCATCGAGCCAATGTCCAATCCAATTTACCACCTCTCCATGTATACCTAGCGACTGAATTTTCCTAACTAACCTCCCATGCGGGACCTTGTCAAAGGCCTTACTGAAGTCCATGTAGACAATATCCACTGCCTTCCCTTCATCCACTTTCCTGGTAACCTCCTCGAAAAACTCCAACAGATTGGTCAAACATGACCTACCACGCACAAAGCCATGTTGACTCTCCCTAATAAGCCCCTGTCTATCCAAATGCTTGTAGATTCTGTCTCTTAGTACTCCCTCCAATAACTTACCTACTACTGACGTTAAACTCACCGGCCTATAATTTCCCGGATTACTTTTCGATCCTTTTTTAAACAACGGAACAACATGAGCCACTCTCCAATCCTCCGGCACTTCACCCGTAGACAGAGACATTTTAAATATTTCTGCCAGGGCCCCCGCAATTTCAACACTAGTCTCCTTCAAGGTCCGAGGGAACACCCTGTCAGGTCCCGGGGATTTATCCACTTTAATTTTCCTCAAGACAGCAAGCACCTCCTCCTTTTCAATCTGTACAGTTGCCATGGTCTCACTACTTGATTCCCTCAATTTCATAGATTTCACGCCAGCTTCCTTAGTAAATACAGACGCAAAAAACCTATTTAAGATCCCCGTTTCCTTTGGTTCCGCACAAAGCCGACCACTCTGATCTTCAAGAGGACCAATTTTATCCCTTACAATCCTTTCGCTCTTAATATACTTGTAAAAGCTCTTTGGATTATCCTTCACTTTGACTGCCAAGGCATCCTCATGTCTTCTTTTTGCCCTCCTGATTTCTTTCTTAAGTATTTTCTTGCACTTCTTATACTCCTCAAGCACCTGATTTACCCCGTTTCCTATACATTTCATACAACTCCTTCTTCTTCTTTATCAGACTTGCAATATCCCTTGAGAACCAAGGTTCCTTATTCCTATTCAATTTGCCTTTAATCCTGACAGGAACAGACAAACTCTGAACTCTCAAAATTTCCCGTTTGAAGGCTTCCCACCTACCAATCACATCTTTGCCAGAGAACAACCTGTCCCAATCCACGCTTTTTAGATCCTTTCTCATTTCTTCAAATTTGGCCTTCTTCCAGTTCAGAACCTCAACCCTAGGACCAGATCTATCCTTGTCCATGATCAAATTGAAACTAATAGCGTTATGATCACTGGAACCAAAGTGCTCCCCTACACAGACTTCCGTCACTTGCCCTAATTTGTTTCCTAACAGGAGATCCAATATTGCATCCCCTCTAGTTGGTCCCTCTATATACTGATTTTTACAAACTCTAAACCATCTAGACCCCTAACAGTATGGGAGTCCCAATCAATGTATGGAAAATTAAAATAATTTTCCTTTCACAAATCCATGCTGACTTTGTCCGATGATTTCACTGCATTCCAAATATCACATCTTTGACAAATGACTAGCATTTTCCCCACCACCAATGTCAGGCTAACCGGTCTATAATTCCCCAGTTTCTCTCTCCCTCCTTTTTTAAAAAGCGGGGTTACATTAGCTACCCTCCAATCCTCAGGAACTAATCCAGAATTTAAAGAGTTTTGAAAAATTATCACTATTTCTTGGGCTACTTCCTTAAGATGGGATGCAGACCATCTGGCCCTGGGGATTTATCTGCCTTTAATCCCGTTAATTTACCTAACACCACTTCCCTACTAATATGTATTTCCCTCAGTTCCTCCATCTCACTAGACCCTCCGTCTCCTTCTATTTCCGGAAGATTATTTATGTCCTCCTTAGTGAAGACAGAATCAAAGTAGTTATTCAATTGGTCTGCCATGTCCTTGTTCCCCATGATCAATTCACCTGTTTCTGACTGTAAGGGACCTACATTTGTCTTAACCAATCTTTTTCTTTTCACATATCTATAAAAGCTTTTACAGTCAGTTTTTATGTTCCCTGCCAGCTTTCTCTCATAATCTTTTTTCCCTTTCCTAATTAAGCCCTTTGTCCTCCTCTGCTGGACTCTGAATTTCTCCCAGTCCTCAGGTGTGCCGCTTTTTCTGGCTAATTTGTACGTTTCTTCTTTGGAATTGATACTATCCCTAATTTCCCTTGTCAGCCACGGGTGCACTACCTTCCCTGGTTTATTCTTTTGCTAAACTGGGATGAACAATTGTTGTAGTTCATCCATGCGATCTTTAAATACTTGCCATTGCATATCCACCGTCAACTCTTTAAGTATCATTTGCCAGTCTATCTTAACTAATTCATGTCTCATACTTTCAAAGTTACCCTTCTTTAAGTTCAGAACCTCTGTTACTGAATTAACTACATCACTCTCCATCTTAATGAAGAATTCCACCATATTATGGTCACTCTTTCCCAAGGGGCCTCGCACGACTAGAATGCTAACTAACCCTTCCTCATTGCTCAATACCCAGTCTAGAATGACCTACTCTCTAGTTGGTTCCTCGACATGTTGGTTCAGAAAACCATCCCGCATACATTCCAAGAAATCCCCTTCCTCAGCACCCTTACCAATTTGGTTCACCCAATCTATATGTAGATTGAAGTCACCCATTATAATTGCTGTTTCTTTATTGCACGCGTTTCTAATTTCCTGCTTAATGCCATCCCCAACCTCACTACTGCTGTTAGGTGGCCTGTACACAACTCCCACCAGCATTTTCTGCCCCTTAGTGTTATGCAGCTCTACCCATATCGATTCCATATTCTCCCGGCTAATGTCCTTCCTTTCTATTGTATTAATCTCCTCTCTAACCAGCAATGCAACCCCACCTCCTTTTCTTTCATGTCTATCCCTCCCGGATACTGAATATCCCTGAATGTTGAGCTCCCATCCTTGGTCACCCTGGAGCCATGTCTCTGTGATCCCAACTATATCATATTCATTAATAACTATCTGCACATTCAATTCATCCACCTTGTTACGAATGCTCCTTGGATTGACACACAAGGCCTTCAGGCTTGCTTTTACAACACTCTTAGCGCTTATACAATTATGTTGAAAAGTGGCCCTTTTTGATTTTTGCCCTGGATTTGCCAGCCTGCCACTTTTACTTTTCACCTTACTACTTTTTGCTTCTACCCTCTTTTTACACCCCTCTGTCTCTCTGCACTTGTTCCTATCCCTCTGCCACATTAGTTTAAATCCTCCTGAACAACAGTAGCAAACGCTCCCCCTAGGACATTGGTTCCAGTCCAGCCCAGGTGCAGACCGTCCTGCTTGTACTGGTCCCACCTCCTCCAGAACTGGTTCCAATGCCCCAGAAATTTGAATCCCTCCCCCTTGCACCATTTTTCAAGCCACGTATTCATCTGAAATATCCTCCTATTTCTACTCTGACTAGCACGTGGCATTGGTAGTAATCCAGAGATTATTACCTTTGTGGTCCTACTTTTTAGTTTATCTCCTAATTTTATGCACGCATTCTTCTCTCACTCTCCTTTTTCTCCCTCTGTCCCTCTGAATATACCTCTTGCCCATCCTCTGGGTCCCCCCCCCTTGTCTTTCTTCCTGGACCTCCTGTCCCATGATCCTCTCGTATCCCCTTTTGCCAATCACCTGTCCAGCTCTTGGCTCCATTCCTCCCCCTCCTGTCTTCTCCTATCATTTTGGATCTCCCCCTCCCCCTCCAACTTTCAAATCCCTTACTCACTCTTCCTTCAGTTAGTCTTGACGAAGGGTCTCGGCCTGAAACGTCAACTGTACCTCTTCCTAGAGATGCTGCCTGGCCTGCTGCGTTCACCAGCAACTTTGATGTGTGTTGCTTGAATTTCCAGCATCTGCAGAATTCCTGTTGTTTGTAGGACCTCATCCCATTTTTTACCTATATCGTTGGGACCTATGTGCACCATGACCACTGGCTGTTCACCCTCCTAGTCCACCATGTCCTGCAGCTGCTCAGAGACATCCTTGACCCTTGCACCAGGGAGGCAACATACCCTCCTGGAGTCTCGTTTGTGGCCGCAGAAATGCTTATCTATTCCCCTCACAATCGAATCCCCTATCACTATAGCTCTCCTTTTCCTTCCCTCCTGTGCTGCAGAGCCACCCATGGTGCCATGAACTCTGCTGCTGCTGCCTTCCCCTGATGAGACATCTCCCCCAACCGTATCCAAAACAGTATATCTGTTTAGGAGGGAGATGATCTCAGGGGACTCCTGCACTACCTGCCTACTGCTATGCTGTCTAGTGGCCACCCATTCCCTTTCTGCCTGTGTAGCCTTTACCTGCGGTGCGGCCAACACACTGAACGTGCTACTCATGACTTTCTCAGCATCGCGGATACTCCAGTATGAATGCAAAGATGATGCAAAGATCATCGATAGAGGCTCAGCAATCTCCTCCCTCGCCTCCCACAGTAGCCTGGGGTACATCTCATCTGGTCCCGGTGACTTATCCAACATGATGCTTTCTAATAGCTCCAGCACATCCTCTTTCTTAATATCTACATGCTCAAACTTTTCAGTCTGCTGCAAGTCATCCCTACAATTGCCAAGATCCTTTTCCGTAGTGAATACTGAAGCAAAGTACTCATTAAGTACCTATGCTATCTCCTCTGGTTCCAAACACACTTTTCCAATGTCACACTTGATTGGTCCTATTCTCTCACGTCTTATCCTCTTGCTTTTCACATACTTGTAGAGTGTATTGTTTCCTTTAATCCTGTCCGCCAAGGCCTTCTCATGGCCCCTTCTGGCTCCCTTAATTTCTTTTTTAAGCTCCTTCCTGCTAGCCTTATGATCTTCTAGATCTCTATCATTACCTAGTTTTTTGAACCTTTCGTAAGCTCTTCTTTTCTTCTTGACTAGATTTACAACAGCCTTTGTACACCACGGTTCCTGTACCCTACCAGCCTTTCCCTGTCTCATTGGAATGTACCTATGCAGAACTCCACGCAAATATTCCCTGAACATTTGCCACATTTCTTCCATTCATTTCCCTGAGAGCAACTGTTCCCAATTGATGCTTCATAAATCAGGAGCCTGATAGCCTCATATGTCCCCTTACTCCAAATAAATGCTTTCCTAAGTTGTCTGTTCCTATCCCTCTCCGATGCTATAATAAAGGAGGTAGAATTGTGATCACTATCTCCAAAATGCTCTCCCACTGAAAGATCTGACACCTGACCAGGTCATTTCCCAATACTAGATCAAGCACAGCCTCTCCTCTTGTAGGCTTATCTACATATTGTGTCAAGAAACCTTCTTGAATACACTTAACACACTCCACCCCATCTAAACCCCTCGATCTAGGGACATGCCAATCAATATTTGGGAAATTAAAATCTCCCACCACAACAACCCTGTTCTTATTACACCTTTCCAGAATCTGTCTCCCTATCTGCTCCTCGATGTCCCTGTTACTATTGGGTGATCTATAAAAAACACCCAGTAAAGTTATTGACCCCTTCCTGTTCCTAACTTCCACCCACAGAGACTCCGTAGACAATCCCTCCATGTCTTCCTCGTTTTCTGCAGCTGTGACACTATCTCTAATCAGCAGTGCCACGCCCCACCTCTTTTGCTTCCCTCCCTGTCCTTTCTGAAACATCTAAAGCCTGGCAGTCAAAATAACCATTTCTACCCCCAAGCCATCTAAATTTCTGTAATGGCCACAACATCACAGCTCCAAGTACTGATCCACACTCTAAGCTCATCCGCTTTGTTCAGAACACTCCTTGCATTAAAATAGACACATCTCAATCCATCAGTCTGAGCGTGCCCCTTCTCTATCACCTGCCTATCCTCCCTCTCACACTTTCTCCCTTTCTCTACTTGTTAGCCAACCGCCTCTTCCTCCATCTCTTCAGTTTGGTTCCCATCCCTCAGCAATCCTAGTTTAAACTCTCCCCAATAGCCTTAGCAAACCTCCCTACCAGGATATTGGTCACCCTGGGATTCAAGTGCAATCTGTCCTTTTCGTACAGGTCGCACCTGCCCCAAAAGAGGTCCCAATGATCCAGAAATCTGAATCCCTGCCCCCTGCTCCAATCCCTCAGCCACTCATTTATCCTCCACCTTATTCTATTCCTATACTCACTGTCACGTGGCACAAGCAGTAATCCCAAAATGACTACCTTTGTGGTCCTGCTTCTCAACTTCCTTCCTAACTAGCTGTCATCTGCTTTCAGGACCTCCTGCCTATGTCATTGGTACCAACATGTACCACGACCTCTGGCTGTTCTCTTTCCCACTTCAGGATATCATGGACGCGATCAGAAACATCCCGGACCCTGGCACCTGGGAGGCAAACTACCATCCGTGCTTCTTTCCTGCACCCACAGAATCGCCTGTCTGACCGCCTAACTATAGAGTCCCCTATCACTGCTGCCACCCTCTTCCTTTCCCTACCCTTCTGAGCCACAGGGCCAGACTCTGTGCCATCAGTGACCAGGCAAACAATACTCATGTTTGGAGAAGGATTGGAAGGGCACTGCATTCGAAGAAAAGATAACTACATCCCACCAGGAAAGACCGAAGGTTTGCTTCTGGGGAAGAAATTATTATCTTGATTACCTTCAGTCATGCTTTTTCTTGCTACAGATTAGTCTTAATAAATAATGCTAACAAAATCAGTGTTAGGAGTCATTATAGCATTATATTATAAAGATGCATACCTGACTGCTACTATGCTGGAAAACTGGCATGCTCTCCCTATTGTAGCACACTATTGTGCTGACAATATGGTGTCAGGAATCTGATGTAAATTTTCTCCTCCATGCTGCTGTGTACTGGTGTGCCAGAAGCATGGTGCAATCCAGCAATAAGCCAGTCACTACTCCATTTGAGAAGTTTCTAAGGATTACTGTTCTTGGTTACGTCAGGGTGAGTAATGTCGCTATTCTGCATCAAAATATGGACCATTGCTGGACTCTAGTATCTAGATTTCAGTGTGCAGCCTGAATAGATATTTATTCTTAAATATAGGGGTATGTACCAATAAGGGTTTGGACTGGAGGTTCAAATGTGCTAAAACTTATCAACATTTGGCAGGGCAGGCCCAGTGAGGTACTTCTGTGTCATAATTTAAGTTTGATCTGTAAAATTTCAAAGTGAGAATCATGCCTTGGGACACACACAAAATGCTGGAGCAACTCAGCAGGCCAGGCAGCATCTATAGAAAAAAGTACAGTCAAAGTTTTGGGCTGAGACGTCAACTGTAGTTTTTTCCATAGATGCTGCCTGTCCTGCTGAGTTCCTCCAGCATTTTGTGTGTGTTGCTTGGATTTCCAGCATCTACAGATTTTCTCTTGTTTGTGATAATGCCTTAGGAATTGGGTCTTTCTGAAAACAATTTAACCAAGTGAAAGCCAGATGTGTGTCGTGCATATGTGTGCAGGCAAGTTATTGTATTAGGCAGGACCCATATAAAAATTTATTTCATTCCATCTCTCTTTTCAGGCACTTTAGTTTTAGGAAAATATCTCTTTTAAGTGTTGACCTCCAAATTACAACCATTAAATATTACTTTCTGCCATTAGTTCATGTTGCTGGCAATCATTCAATTCCATGGGCCTAACTATCAAGTTAACTGGTCTTTTGCACAGGATTTTAATGAAATATCTCCTGAATATCTTCAACGATCACTCAAAAATGAATTCAATGAGGGCAGTCAAATGACTTTTGTTGAAAGTGGTTTGACATGACTGATTGAATTTTTCTCAGCCCGTGCTTTTCCAAGTGCCTATTAATATCTTCCTATCATTTCCAAAAGCTTCTGCACTGTGGATTGAGTAGCTTGTAGAGTCATACAGCACAGAAACAGATCCTGAGCCAAAAGGTAGGCAGCTTGGTCAGCATGGAAGAGTTTGTTTCAATGCTGTATAACTATGACTCCAGTCCAGGCAGGCCAAGGTGCCTTCCTGGGCTAATTCCACTTCTGCCTTCACTTGGCTCATATCCTTCTGAACCTTTCATACCTGTCAAATGCCTTCTGAATGTTATCATTCTAGCTACCACTTCCTCCGGCTTCTCATTCTATATACCTACCATTCACTGTGTGATAAAATTGCCCCTCATGCCCCCTTGAAATCTTTCCCCTTTCACCTTAAGCCTATGCCCTTTAGTTTTAGACTCCTCTAACCTGAGAAAGAGACCATATCTACCCACCTTACTTATGCAACTCACAGTTTTATAAACCTCTCAAGTCACCCGTCAGCCTCTTTCACTCCAAGGAAAAACATCCCAGCCTCCTCAGTCTATCCTCTTAACTCAAGCTCTCTAGTCCTAGTAACATCCTTCCTGATCTTTTTTGTACTGTTCTCTAGCCTAATCATCTTTTTTGTACTGTTCTCTAGCCTAATCATCTCCTTCCTGGCAACGAGAACTCCATACAATATTCCAGGTGTAGTCTCACAACATCATGTAAAATAACTTCTCAATACCAATGAAATCAAACAGTCCATTTGCCTTATTCACCTTGTATACCTGCATCACTTTTAGTGAACTATGTACTCCTACGCCTCATCTCTCTATTCAACTCTACTGTGGACTCTGTCATATCATGGACACACCTCAATATTCTAATGCGATGAAATGGAACATATCGATGCCTTGCAAAACTATGTCTGTCCACTGAACCTTCATTTATGTGACAATAATAAACCAATTTACCATTTACTGTGTTTGTCCTACCCTGGTTTAATTTCCCAAAATTCATCACTTTGCATTTGTGCTGATTAAATTCCACTTGTAATTTCTATGTCCACCTGTAACCTTGGAATAACTTTACTGGCCACCATATCACCACTTTTGGTGACATTTGCAAACTTACTCAGTGTGTCACTTACATTCTCATCATGTTCTTACACCCTTTCTAGATAAGGGTGTCACACTTGCCAGTTTTTTCTTAAAGCTCCTGAACCTTCCACACATTGAGCTAAGGTTAGAAAATTACAGCAATCCTTTCTGTAGAATATAACCTCACCTCCCAAAGCAATCTAGGTATGTGACAACTGGATCTGCTGACTCATTACTTTAGAAACAGATATTCTTTCTTGTACCGGCTTTATAACTTTTCACCCTATCCATTATCTCTATTAGCTCCCACAAATTAGAAGCTTTGGCAGCATTTCCTTTCTTGGTAAAGACCAATATATGTATTGATTCTGACCTCAGGGATATTTATGTTACTGTGAACAGATCTGATGCTTCTCTTATACACACCCTTTGCCTGTAAAAGACTTTTGGATTCCACTAAATTAACTGTCATTCTCTTACTCTTGTTTTTGTTCATCTTATGTTCCTTTTCATCTCCAATCTCAGATGAGTATATTCTTCCAGACACAAGAGTGGTGGCCCTGTGAGCCATGTGAAAGAGACTGATCCAAAAGTCTAAGAAGACAGATGAACAAAATTAGAATAAGTTTTAGTGAATTAATTAGACCAACAAGTGATGCAGTTATTTTTGTCTCCCAACTCTTTTTAATGTACCACTGTTTCACTATTTGTTCATCAAATGGAGGTATTTTTTGATTCTTAAGACTCACATATGGTATGTTTATTCAGAACTATTACACTACTATAGAAAAGAAATTGCTTAGGTTTTGTTTTGTTGAGAATATCTTCTTCATCAGCCACATCCACCTCCCCAACTCCAAAAAGAAAATTTGGTTAAATAATGCACTTTCATTTGACAAGGTATATACCAGTCTGCAATTCAAAACAGACAAAATAAAATCTGTCAGAGCAAAAAGCCATTATGGAGTTCTGAAAACAAAACTACAAAATGTATTCAGAGGTTACCACTATCTTACTGATAAATATAATGGAATTCTGCACTATTTGTTCAAAATAATTAAATGGAACTATCTGCCACATAAATAATAAATCATGAGATTTCAAAGTTAATAAAAACTTCAGTTTTACATAGAACATAGAATAGTACAGCACAGTACAGGCCCTTCAGCCCACAATGTTGTGCCGACCCTCAAACCCTGCCTCCCATATAATCCCCCACCTTAAATTCCTCCACATACCTGTCTAGTAGTCTCTTAAATTTCACCAGTGTATCTGCCTCCACCACTGACTCAGGCAGTGCATTCCACGCCACTCTCTGAGTAAAAAAACCTTCCTCTAATATCCCCCTTGAACTTCCACCCCTTACCTTAAAGCCATGTCCTCTTGTATTGAGCAGTGGTGCCCTGGGAAACAGGCGCTGGCTATCCACTCTATCTATTCCTCTTATTATCTTGTACACCTCTATCATGTCTCCTCTCATCCTCCTTCTCTCCAAAGTGTAAAGCCCTAGCTCCCTTAATCTCTGATTATAATCCATACTTTCTAAACCAGGCAGCATCCTGGTAAATCTCCTCTGTACCCTTTCTAATGCTTCCACATCCTTCCTATAGTGAGGTGACTAGAACTGGACACAGTACACCAAATGTGGCCTAACCAGAGTTTTATGGAGCTGCATCATTACCTCACAACTCTTAAACTCTATCCCTCGATTTATGAAAGCTAACACCCCATAAGCTTTCTTAACTACCCTATCTACCTGTGAGGCAACTTTCAAGGATCTGTGAACATGTATCCCCAGATCCCTCTGCTCCTCCACACTACCAAGTATCCTGCCATTTACTTTGTACTCTGCCTTGGAGTTTGTCCTTCCAAAGTGTACCACCTCCGGGTTGAACTCCATCTGCCACTTCTCAGCCCACTTCTGCATCCTATCAATGTCTCTCTGCAATCTTCAACAATCCTCTACACTATCCACAACACCACCAACCTTTGTGTCGTCTGCAGACTTGCCAACCCACCCTTCTACCCCAACATCCAGGTCGTTGATAAAAATCGCGAAAAGTAGAGGTCCCAGAACCAATCCTTGTGGGACACCACTAGTCACAACCCTCCAATCCGAATGTACTCCCTCCACCACAACCCTCTGCCTTCTGCAGGCAGGCCAATTCTGAATCCACCTGGCCAAACTTCCCTGGATCCCATGCCTTCTGACTTTCTGAATAAGCCTACCGTGTGGATCCTTGTCAAATGCCTTACTAAAATCCATGTAGGTCACATCCACTGCACTACCCTAATCTATATGCCTGGTCACCTCCTCAAAGAACTCTATCAGGCTTGTTAGACACCATCTGCCCTTCACAAAGCCATGCTGAGTGTCCCTGATCAGACCATGATTCTCTAAATGCCCATAGTTCCTATCTCTAAGGATCTTTTCCAACAGCTTTCCCACCACAGACGTAAGGCTCACTGGTCTATAATTACCCGGACTATCCCTACTACCTTTTTAGACCAAGGGGACAACATTCACCTCCCTCCAATCCTCCGGTACCATTCCCGTGGACAAGGAGGACATAAAGATCCTAGCCAGAGGCTCAGCAATCTCTTCCCTCGCCTCACGGAGCAGCCTTGGGAATATTCTGTCAGGCCCCGGGGACTTATCCGTCCTAATGTATTTTAACAACTCCAGTACCTCTTCTCCCTTAATATCTACATGCTCCAGAACATCAACCTCACTCATATTGTCCTCACTGTCATCAAGTTCCCTGTCATTGGTGAATACTGAAGAGAAGTATTCATTGAGGACCTCGCTCACTTCCACAGCCTCCAGACACATCTTCCCACCTTTATCTCTATTCCGTCCTACCTTGAATCTTGTCATCCTTTTATTCTTCACATAATTGAAGAATGCCTTGGGGTTTTTCTTTACCCCACTCGCCAAGGCCTTCTCATGCTCCCTTCTTGTTCTTCTCAGCCCCTTCTTAAGCTCCTTTCTTGATTCTCCATATTCCTCAATAGACCCATCTGATCCTTGCTTCCTAAACCTCATGTATGCTACCTTCTTCCACCTGACTAGATTTTCCACCTCACTTGTCACCCATGGTTCTTTCACCCTACTATTCTTTATCTTCCTCACCGGGACAAATTTATCCCTGGCATCGTGCAAGAGATCCCTAAACATCGACCACATGTCCACAGTACATTTAAAATTTCAAATTAATTTATTATCAAAATACTATATGTCACCACATACAACACTGAGAATCATTTCTAGTATCTGGCACATGAGGTGATGTGTAACATTAACTGTTTCAGCTGTCCTGAGGTCCAGCTTTCTCTATTCTCCTTCCGCTTAAATGGAGACCATGATTCCCTAGCTTTGCATTGCCTCACAGGAGCCTCAGTGCCAGAACTCTTAAAACTTACCAGCTGCACTAGAAAATTATGCTACTAATGTATACTACATAAATAGGAAATTTAAACTGTACTAGGGTATTAATAGGAATAACGTTTATTAGTGCAGAGATCTGCTAGCCCATCATCACCAAGTCTCAAGTACGATAGATTACTAGCTTTACTGTTCATGGCGTATTTCTAATAATTTCCCGAGCTCTATAGCTATTTTGCAGCAGAAACTAGCCATATTAATTATTTTTTTGTGGATCTCCAAGTGAAACTTAAAGTCGAGGTTCAATTAGCAAACTATGAAAAATTAAATAAGAATTCTTAAACTTTTCAGACATTGACTTGAGTAGATATAAAAAACACAGTAGTAACTGAAAGTGGGGAAACACCCTGTATAAAGTCGGAAACAAAAATATGACAAAAGACGCAAAACTCCTGGCTACTGTTGAAGCATGTTTTGAACATTACAACAAACTAAGTAAGAAAGGTTTCCTGCACTCACATTCATGCAACAATTTAAACTTTTATTCCAGCACACAACTCTTCTAACAATGCTCTCATGGGAAATGCAAGACTGAAAAAATATCAGTACAAAGCACAACTGCCTTCACACTACTTTCCTGCCACAGAAGGCACTGTATTATTTTAACAGCTGATTTCACTCTTCAGCTTAAAGACTTCCATTCATCCATATCATATCTTTACTACATGTAAAAAAAATTCAGGGACTTTTGAATATTTTGACCCATCCAGGACCAGGGCCATTTTATAAATGATTTTTTTCATTCCTAGAATCCCACAACGTCATTTCAGAACAGCATCACTAGCAGAGTGCTCAAAGTTCAAAGAAAATTTATTATCAAGGTACATATATATCACCATATACAAACCAGAGAATATTTTTGTGGGCATACTCAATAAATCCAATAACCATAATAAGAGTCAATGAAAGACAACAACTGGGAATACAACCAATGTGCAAAAGACAACAAACTGCAAATACAAAAAAAAATAATAATAATAGTAAATACTGTAAAGAGCCTGATGGCCAAGGAGTAATAACTGTTCCTGAACCTGGTTGTGTGGCAGCAGGTGTATTCAGTGAGATGTGCTCAATGGTGGAGAGAACTTTACACATGATGGTCTGGGCTATATCTACAACTTTTTGCAGGATTCTTCGTTCATGCGCACTGGTGTTTCCATACAAAGCTGTGACGCAGCCGGTCAATATACTCTCCACCACACATCTATAGAAGTTTGTCAGTTTTAGATGTCATGCTGAATCTCTGCAAACTCTTGGTAAAGTAGAAGCACTATCATGTTTTGTTCATAATTGCACTTACATGCTTCTGAAATGGTAACACCAAATTTCTAGTTGCCTCTCACTTTTCTCCATCCTATTAATTATTGTTTATGGCCTCCTCTATTATTCCAATAATGTCTGATACAAACTCAATAAACTTTCTTTCTTTGTGCATAGAAGGGTTTGGGATAAAAACTATGGAAGGCAGGCTAGTGATATGCTCCTCGTGCAGGGTATGGGAAAACAGGAGAATATCCGATATCCGTGGTGACTATACCTGCAGGAACCTCGTCAAGCTGAATTTTATCAGGTTACCTAGAACAGCTGGAGTTGCAGTTGTACGCTGTGACTATGAGATGCAACTGCAATTAAGATTTACATCGCAGTGTGTGACGTATACTAGGCATGAGGCGCACTTTTATGTTTCAATTTCATGCCAAGTTGCCAATTGAGTGCTGCATATGGATTATTATCACTTAGATATGCTCCATGAAGGGGTATGAAACTCACATGGATGTGTTGTGTCAAAGTTTACAATTCAAAGTGAGTCGTCTAAATTTGTGACTGTGCTTCATAACTGTCTCAGAATGCAAAATTAACCATAAAGGGCTTCAAAAAACACTGGGAACAAAGATTTTGCTTCCTGAATACCTTTGGGTGTATCTTATGGATTTGGGGCTGCAGTTCATGAAAATCATCATGAAATTTCCCTATCATGCCCCATTTTTTAAAAATCGCTTATATTTGTTATTTCAACTCATAACTCAAATCAGAATAACTGATGCAATATTAAGGAAGGGATTTTTATTTGTCTACAAGTCAAACAGGCCATCAATTTCAGGACACATGCCAGTGATAATAAACCTGTTTGTGATTCTGATTCAATGACAAGCAATTCGAAGAACTTCTCGTGGGACCCGAAAAAAATCACATGGAAGGCATTCAACGATGTTGTTGAAAAAATTCTTGGGGACTACAGAGCACCAAACTATGCGCAGCTGGTTAACAACATGCGTCAAGCATACAAAACCTTATCAATAAAGTTTCACTTTCTGCATTCTATTTACACTTCTTCAAAGTTCGAAGTAAAATTTATTCAGAGTACATGCATGTCACCACATACAGCCTTGAGATTCTTTTTCTGTGGGAATACTTAGAATATACATGGAACAGTAACTGTAAACATCAGGAACTGTTAACTGCAAACTGTTATATTTTTTATTTCTGCATTTATATCTGCATTTGCACAGAGTCCTTAAGTGACTATGCCCTTTTGTTCAAGAGCCTGATGGCTGAGGGGTAGAAACCATTTCTGAACCTGGTGGTTCAAGTCCTGAGTTTCTTGTACTTTCTACCTGAGGCAGCAGTGAGAAGAGAGCATGGCCTGGGTGGTGGGTATCTTTGATGATTGATGCAGCTTTTCTACGTTAATGTCGCATAAAAGACTTATCCATAAGTTAAGGATGCATAGAATTGGGAGTGATGTATTCGCATGGATAGAGGATTGGTTAACTAATAGAAAGCAGAGAGTTCGGATACAAGTGTCCCCAACTTTTTGAACGTTCGCTTTATGAAATCTCACTGTTACGAAAGACCTACATTAGTTCCGTTTTCGCTAACAGAAGGTGTTTTCACTGTTACAAAAAAATCAGCACGCAAAAAAAGGCAGCGCACGCCCCGAGCAGCCGCTCTCCCCCGGATTCAGAATGTTATTCTCACCGGCATTGCTTAAACACTTGTCTGTGGGCAGCCGTTAGCAAGAGGAGTTCTAAGGTATCAGAAAAGCCTGAAAGAGCTCGTAAGGGTGTTACACTTAGTGTAAAACTAGACATAAATAAGCGTTTTAATTGTGGTGAACGAAGTAAGGAGAACATGAGTTTGGCTTGTGGGAGCTGATGAAGATGATGTGAAGGGGTTTTGGCATCCCATGACCAAGAACTGATAGATGAAGAGCTGATGCAATTGGAAGAGGGAAGGATAACAATTGAAACTGAATGCAGTAGCGAACTGAACGTGAAGCAACTGCGTGAGATTTTCGCTGCAATGATGAAGTACGACTTTAATTCTGAAAGGGTAGGTAGGTTTAGGGGATACCTGCAGGATGGTTTTAGTGCTTACAAAGAACTGTATGATAGAAAAATGCGCAAGGCTCAGCAGTCAAGCAAGCCTTCCACAGCAGATGACGAACCTCGACCTTCGACATCGAGGCGGGCAGTCATAGGAGAAGATGAGCTGACTGCCCTAATGGAAACAGACGACGACGAGATGACACCCCAGTGTCCCACCACCCCAACCCCCAGGCCGCGGACAGATATCGATTCACGGAGAATGCAGCGGGTAGCCGGGAGGCACACAGCACATCTTTAAGAAAAAAGCCGAAATAAACATGCTAATTAATTAGGTGCTGCCCAGCACGTAAATGTTGGCCCAGATCAGAGGCAATTGCGTCGCCTCTGATCTGGGCCAACAATTACGTGCCGGGCAGCACCTAATTAATTAGCGTGTTTATTTCGGCTTTTTTCTTAAAGATGTGCTGTGTGCCTCATGGCTACCGCTGCACCGCTGCATGCATCACGGATCGGTATCGGGTCGCTGCCCGGAGGGTGGGGGCCACTGCACCACCCAAACTCTGACGACTTGGCCTAACACACCATCATCAGTGTGCTCGGCAAGCTGTCTTCCCGATTCCTGTAAGTGATACTATACTGTACATACATTATTTCTACTTTATACAGGCTGTGTATTTTTACATGTTATTTGGTATGATTTGGCAGCTTCATAGCTTAAAGGTTACATACTGGAGAGAGTGTTTTTGCCAACAGCACTTGTGTGAGATTTTCAGCCGAGAGCACATGCGCCGTGTTTTTGCCGACGGCGCTAGCGGGAGATTTTCGCTACGAAGAACATTTCAGGCAATGATTGTGGAAAAGTATTTCTACTTTATATAGGCTGTGTATTTATCATATCATTCCTGCTTTTACTATATGTTACTGTTATTTTAGGTTTTATGTGTTATTTGGCATGATTTGGTAGGTTATTTTTGGGTCTACGAACGCTCACAAAATTTTCCCATATAAATAAATGGTAATTGCTTCTTCGCTTTACCACATTCCAGCTTACGAACCGTTTCATAGGAACACTCTACCTTCGGATGGCGGGGGAAACCTGTACATGAGTGTTACTCTGGTTGGCAATCAGTGGTGAGCAGTGTGCCACAGGGGTTGGTGCTGGGCCTGCAACTGTTCATGATATACATTAACAATCAGGAAGAAGGGACCAAGTACAGTGTATCTAAGTTTACTGACGATACTAAATTGACTGGAAAAGCAAAATGTGCAGAAGATACGGAGAGTCTGTAGAGCGATATAGCTAGGTTAAGTGAGTGGGCAAGGGTCTGGCAGATGGAGTACAATGTTGGTAAATGTGAGGTCAACTACTTTGGAAGGAAAAATGAGAGAGATTATTATTATTTAAATTGTAAAAACTGCAGCATGCTGCTATGCAGAGGGACTTGGGAGTGCTTGTGCATGAATCACAAAATGTTGGTTTGCAGGTACAGCAGGCTATCAAGAAGGCAAATGAAATGTTGGCTTTGATTGCTAGAAGGATGGAATTTAAGAGCAGGGAGGTTATTCTTCAACTGTGCAGGGTACTGATGAGGCCACACCTAGAGAACTGTGTGCAGTTCTGGTCTCCTTACTTGAGGAAGTTTACTGACAATACTAAATTGAGTACTGGCTTTGGAGGCAGTGCAGAGGAGGTTCACCAGGTTGATTCCAGAAATGAGGGGGGGGGGGTTAGACTGTGAGGAGAGATTGAGTCGCCTGGGACTGCACTTGCTGCAATTCACAAGAATGAGAGGAGATCTTATATAAAATATAAAATTATGAAAGGAATAGACAAGATACAGGCAGGAAAATTGTTTCCACCAATAGGTGAAACTAGAATTAGGAGATATCGCTTCAAGATTCAGGGAAGTAAATTTAGAACAGAAGAGCAACTGCTATCAGAAAAATCCAGATATACCTTTTTTCTCAGAGGGGGAGGTGGAGAGTAGATAAAATCTTAAAACTGCCATGATAGTGTAGCAGTTAGTGCAACACTATTAAAGTTCACGGTGTTGAAATTCAGAGATTAATTCCAAAATCCTCTGTATTACCTGTAAATCCTCCCAATGGAATGTGGGGGGTTTCTCCGGGTGCTCCAGTTTCCTCCCACAATCCAAAGATGTAGCAGTTAGTAGGTTAATTGATCATTGTAAACTGTCCTGTGGTGAGGCTAGGGTTAATTCCCAGAGTGGTGAATCTCTGCCCAATGAAGCAGTGGAGGCTACCTCAGTATATATATTTAGGACAAGGTTGGATAGATTTTTCCATAGTAGGGGAATTAAGGGTTACGGGGAAAAGGTGGGTAGGTGGAGATGAGTCCACAGCCAGATCAGCTATGATCTTATTGAATGGCGGAGCAGGCTTGATGGGCTAGATGACCTACTCCTGCTCCTATTTCTTATGTTTTTATGTTTCATGTAAACGTGCTCAATGGTTGGGAGGATTTTACCTATGATGTACTGGGCCGAGTCCACTACACTTTGCACGATTCTTTGCTGAAAAGCATTGGTGTTCCCATACTGGATCATAATGCAGCCAGTCAGCACACTTTCCACCACACATCTATAGAAATATGCCAAAGTTTTTGATGACATGCCAAACCTCTGCAGACTCCTGAGAAAAAAAGAGGTGCAGTTGTGCTTTCTTTGCAATAGTATTTATATGATGGGTCCAGGGCAGGTCCTCTGAGATAGTGACACTGGAATTTAATATTACTGACCCTTGCAAATCTTGTTGCTGTCAGTGACAAGCATGGGAAAAGGTTTCACCAGGACAGTGCAGTCATGGAGAAATGGTTTTGGGGAACTGAAATCCAACAATGCTAGCTGATTATTGTTGAACACTGAAGTGAGAAGCCCCAGAGTAAAAATTAAAGTCATCAACAAAACATTTTTAGCATAGTTGAATTATCGCAAAGCGTCAGCACTATTATGCAATTAAACATTATATTCAAAATAAGTTATTTATTCTTTCTCTAAATTCCTACATGATACAAATAGTCTGAAAAGGTATTTGTGTTCAGCTCTAAGCAGTCTATCATAAACAAAAAAATTCTGAGGAAGCACCACTTTTGGAAAAAGTTTGTTGTCCAATGTAATCATTATACAAATGAATTTCTTGTTCTTAGTCGCATTTCTTCACGTCTTTCTCAAACTGTTGTTTGAATTTCTGCTACCCATTTTCCACTTACTAGCTGACTTTTCAAATCCAGTTGTCTTAGAAATAGGCGTCTGTACAGCTGCTGCCTGCATTGTTGGAACTTTAATGATGCACCTCAGCACTTCACCAGCCATAACCAAGTCTTCCATTTACATTATGGAATAATTCTCATTGTTTCCTGACATATGTAATTAACCTAAGAATGGTTGAATATAATCAATTCTTATTGAACAAATACTCTATCATCTTGGATTTGATGCAGTCTACTGAGGTTTTTATTATATATGTCCTAAATCTATTGTTGCATTGATCAATCCAATTGCATACATAATGTAAAACTATTTGATGTGGAGATTACATCACTATATAAAATTATGTCTGCCCACACAGTTGTCAAGTTGCTGTTTACAACTAATGATTTTTAAAAACAGCTGAACTTACTCAGCAATTTTCAGAGCCAATATTAAGCAGTCTCTGCAGCATCAATTAAGAAGAAAGGATTGCCATTATTCCAAAATCTGACATCATTTGCTGTCACTTCTGCAAATTTGAGGCTGCTTGCCTTGCTTTGCTTTAAAATTGGAAATGTCAATATTCTTCTAATGCAAAATTTGGAATTTTGCTTTGCTAAGTCCTTCTTGACTGCATGCATAGTCTTTCAATATTGATGTGGTATAAATAGCTCAATAATGAAATAGTTACAGAGCATAAGTGACACTTTAATATAAAGCAAAGTCACACCTAATATTAGCCCAACACTTCTAAGGATTCAGAGAAAAAAGGAATGATCGGCACTTGAAGCACCTAGTATGAATGATAAGACTGCCCAGGAAATAGCTAAATGGAGAAAAGCATGGGTACAAACTATATTGTGGAAGTCAAGACTGCTAACATCAGTAGTGCACCTTCAGATGCATAATCTGGCACATATATAATTGTGTGTTTACAAAAAATATCATTTATAATCCACCATCTCAACCACCAGAACCTCACCAGCCATATCATGAATAACTACAAAGTGGAAAACTCTCAAAAACAATTTCAAAATTTACGCAAGTTTTACCAGTTTAATTGCCCAATTTATTAGGTGATGGCTTTGTTCCAAATTGTCCTCCAATGTGGGAGCTCTATGCAAACTGAGAATGTTTATGGAGTCAAATCCAAACTAAAAAGGTCAATCACAAGATTACCAACATTGAACAGACTTTAGCAAAGTAAAGCATTCTAATAAAGGCAGATGTGCACTGGATAGCCATCTCATTACACAACCCACTTGAGTTATATTCAGGGGAATTACTGAGATAAAAATGTGGTTGGTTCTACAAATTACCACCAAATCTTTCTTCATGTTTTTTCTATTCATTTATTCCAAAGATAAATACTGACTTGAAGGGAGAAAATATTTATGCAATCAGTCATTTTGTGTTTTACATTTGTAATTAACTTAGATCACATCGTAGAGATCTGTTTTCACTTTGACACAAATAAGTGCTTTTCGGCTGATCAGTGTCAAAAAAGCCAAATTAAATCCAACATGATTCAATGTTGTAAAACAATAAAACATGAAAACTTCTAGGGGGGAGGGGGACTACTTTTTATAGGCACTGAAATGATAGAATTCTTTATTTGGATCCACTTAGTTTAGGCAAGAGTTTCTAATTTCATTGGGCTTTTATTAAAGACCACCTGACAACCAATTGCTTGCTGCTTTCTTGTATTTTACAAAGGTTATTGCAAAGTTTGAATAGGCTTTATTTGACACTCCTTACTTAAGATTTTGTGATAACAGCAGTTCTAAAAGACATCAAACAACTATAAGGACACTCAAACATTTCCTCTGGAGAGGCTGAAATGTTAAACATGCCTTCTTTTAATAAATTTTTACTCTCCTGGCAGTTGCAAAAGAAATGGATGAAAATCAAGATTTCAAAATATTACCAGTATCCCATTTCTGAATCTTTACAGAACTGGTTTCAAAAGTAGATGTTAAAAGTAGTATTTAAAGGGCATTCACATCAATCACTCAAGAACATTATGAACAGTTTGTTGCTGCATTTCCGCATGAGGGTAGTGTGCAACATGGTGGGGGGGGGGGTGCTGCAATCACATGAACCTGCACTTTTTCTTGTAGAAGTTGAAGTTTTGGGACATTGGAGGAGAGTAACAACTTTTTCACTTTGTAGACAGCATACTAATTCTTTAATTCTTGCTAGTTTTCAAGCATGCCGGTACTGTGCCTTTAAGTCTCAAGCATGGAGGTAGGGCACCTTTAAGTGTACATTGCCATGGCCGGAAGAGAGGAAGTAATGGAAGACTCCAAGCCCCAGGCTGAAGCACAAAGGAATAAGACTCCCTTTATCCAGCACGTTGCTAGCAAATGTACAGTTGCAGGAGATCAGGATTGAGGACCCAAGGGCAAAATTGCTGAATCGGAGGGAAATAAGGAATTGCTGTGTTCTGTGTTTCACAGAGACATGGCTCTCTCCAGACATGCCAGATAAGTTGGTAAAACCAGGTGGCTTCTTTGTACACAGGATGGACTGTACTGCTGATTCAGAGAAGGCAAAGAGAGTGTTTCATGATAGATGTTTTGTGGTGCTGGTTTTGTCACACACGTCTAACTATTAAGTGCCATCTATTCCACTTACCAAGAGAGATCTCCTTTGTGATCCTGACCAGATTGTTTACTGCCGAACACTGACATTACTCAGGCACTTGAGACATTGAATGCTACCATCACCAAACAAGAAATTGCCCACCTTGACACATTTCCATTCATAGTTTGGGACTCCCCCATGAGGTTTATTTGAATAAATCTTTGCCCAATTATCATTAGTTATAACCTGCAGCACTAGAGGTCCCAACACACACAACCACTGCTATACTACAATAAAGAATATCTTCCGTTCCATTCGTTGACTGCATTTCGGGAAATATGATCTCTTAGCTATCCTTCTTCTACCTGCATATAGGTAGAGTCTAAAGGGCAAGGTTCCAGAGATAAAGACGACAAAGAGGTAGTCACAGGAGCAGTTGTGGGATTGCTTCAAGTCGGTAGACTGAACTGTCTTCAAGGACTCAGAGGATCTGAATGAATACACCACAGTTGTCACAGACTTTATAAAAACAATCATAGATGAGAATGTTCCCAAAATATCATTCGGTCCTCCTCAACCAGAAGCCCTGTATGACCCATGAGACCCACAACCTGCTGAGGGCTAGTTAAGTGGCATTCCGGTCTGGCGACCAAGTAAGATACAAGAGGTTCAGTTATGATCTCCATAAAGCCATCTATATGCAAAGAGGCAATTCTGAACAAAACTTCAATCACTGAAGAGTGCTCAACAACTGTGGAAGGGCTTGAATACTATTACTTCTTCAAAGGTGACAGCAGGGCTTCGTTCTGAGATGAGCTCATTTCCTTCTATGTCTGCTTTGACCATCAAAACATGGAAAAAATCTTCACAAACTCCCACAGCCCCTGATAACCCTGTGATTTCAGTCTGAGGCTGACCTACGGAAAAGTATTCGGGCCATATGGGGTACCTAGCTCAGTACTAAACACCTGTGCTAATCTAATTGCTGGAGTGCTCACCGATAACTTTGACCCCTCGCTTTGGAGTCTGAGAAACCCACCTGCTTCCAACCAATTTCAATTACACTGGTGCCCAAGAAGAACATGGTAACTATCATCTATAACTATCATCTGGTAGCACTTCTATCCACTGTGATGAAGTGCTTTGAGAAGCTACTGATGAAACATATCAATTCCTGCCTGAGAAGTGACTTGGACCTGGTCCAATTTGCCTACTGGCACAACAGATGCCATTTCATTGGCCCTTCCCTCAACCCTGGCACATCTGGAAGCAAAGATACCTACATCAGAATACTCTTTATTAACTAGAGCTCAGCATTGAATATCATCCCCTCAAAACTCATCAATAAGCTTCAAGACTTTAGCCTCAGTACTTCCTTGTGCAATTGAATCCTCAATTTCCTCACTTGCAGACCCTAGTCAGTTTGGATTGGCAACTACATCACCTTCACAATCTCCATCAGCATGGGTGCACCACAAGGCTGTGCGCTTAGCCCCTTGATCTGTTTGCTTTATACTTACGTCAGTACCTCCAGTTGAACTTTGTCTTTTTGTGTGTTTTCCACCTAGCCATCAGTCTGTGGTTTCATATTGCAATGTGCTCTTGTTTGTTTTCATGCTCCTGCTTTACTCCAGCCCCTGTATTACCGAGTACTCCGCCTCTCCCCTGTTTCTCATTATTACCTGTTTTGCTGCCACTTCTGTCTCATTGTGCTCTACCTATCACCTGCCTCTCTGTTTATTACTCAGTTCTGTGTTTTCACCTGTTTGTTGCCAGATTGAGCCAGTGAATTTTCCTGAGCCTTTCCAGCATTTCTGTCTGTCAACTCTGCCTGTTTCCCAATTCTGGTTTTTGGATTTCTCTAGATGTTTTGATCTCTGCCTAAACTTTGACACTGACTTTGTACCTTGGGATTGTACTCTGTCTGAATATTGACTCTGCCTGTTTTCTGATTCTGGTTTTTGGATTTCTCTGGATGTTTTAATCCCTGCCTAAACTTTGATGCTGAGTTGGTTTGCATCTTGGGATTTGTTACTCAATTAATGTCACTGTGCCCAGTACTGGGTCTGTGACTGGATCTCTGCTCTGGCACCCTGACAACTTATGACTACAAGACTAAGCTCAGCTCCAATGTCATATTTAAGTTTGCTGCTGACACCACTGTCATTGGCTGAAGCAAAGGTGGTGATGACTCAGCATAGAGGAGAGAGATTAGAAATCTGGCTAATTGGTGCTGCAATAACAACCTCTCACTCAATGTCAGCAAAACCAAAAAGCTGATTATTGACTTCAAGAGGAGGAATCCAGATGTCCATGAACCAGTCCTCATCAGAAGATCAAAGGTGAAGACGGTCAACAACTTTAAATTTCTTGTTGTTAACATTTCAGAGGATCTGTCCTGGGCCCAGCACGTGAGTGCAATTACGAAGAAAACATGGCAGCGCCTCTACTTTCTTAGACATTTGCAAAAATTCAACATGACATCTAAAACTTTGAC